>NW_009937724.1:41507-52829 GCF_000696875.1 Nestor notabilis
TTCCTAAGTGGGATGGTGTGAGGAGCAAAGGTCAGACACTGAACGTTTCCAAAGGACCAGGTTCTGGCACGCTTTAGCTTTCAAAACATTTTTACAGTCATTCAGACCCTGCTTGAAAAGGATAGCATCGCTGCCTTCTTCAATAAGCATCAACAGGGGAATAAAGAGACATTAGCATCTGACACTGTAAGGCTGCTTATATTACTCTCCTTATTCCATCAGTGTTTACAAAACACATCGGTGCCTATGGAAGTTTGGACTTCTGCTAAAGGCTCTTGTGGGCAACTTCTGCTTCTCCGAAGGAGGTTCAGCTTTAGTTTTCCAACTAAATCAGTTGGTAACCAAGGTGTTAAAATTCTGTATTCACTGCTAGAAAACATGGGTAGAAGTGAAATGTCCATTTGAAAATTTATTTCCATTTTCGTGTGGACAGGCCTGTGTGTCTGGAAATGTTATCAAGGTTAATTAGAAAAATTATCTCATCAGAGCAAAAAAAAAATCAGGTGAGTGGAATCTCTCTGCCTGAGACACACTAATCTTTCCTAGCTCGGTTTCAAGTGCAACTACAATCCATCAAAGTCATTCTCTCATACAGTCCCTCGAGGACATCAAAGTGTAGCCCAGTGTGGCAATACTCCCATTGCACCTGCAGTATTAATGAAAACGGGTGTTGCAGCTGCTTCCTCCAGCCACATGCAATAAAAAAAATTAAAAAAGAAAAAGCAAGGCTGACATGTCCATTAAGTACTGTTTTCCCTACTTGAAAAGTTACTTGCATGTTATGTCTCTCTCTCTGGTTTGTGAACACCTCCCATGAATTAAAAAGAAGTCATGATCATTGTCTGACTACTTTGTCATTTGATTGTTCTTGTTCAGTATTTGCTTACATGCCTTTAAAATACTTTTTTCTTTTACTAAAATGATACATGGCCAGGCAGTGCTGTGAGTAAGAGGTGCATTTCTGTAACAGCAGCTTTCAAAAGAAAAGCTAACGATACTACTGATTCTGTACTTGTTCAGGTTGCACCCCAGTAGGGGTTTTTTTGCTATTTTCAAGTGGGCAGTCATCACCACTGATACCTCGCTGGTTGTTCAGGCCATTGATTTTGAAATGTTCATTGTATCCTTCAGTAAGGTTTCTTTTATCAAAAAGTCTTGCACGGCATGATTCATTGCTCACCTGTCATGCAAATAGGGTACTATCTGGAAGAGGCTGTAACAGAAGCCAGATATTTCTGTTTTCAGCTAAAATGATATTTCTCATACTCTTTTGGGAGGATTTTGCTATGTCTCTAGTTCCAAGTCTTCTCTCATCATTCACTGGACTCATCCCTTTGACTTCAATTTCAGGAGAGCAAGATTTAGCCTGAGATGTCTCCTCCAAGAAAAATAAACACTAAATTGTTCGCTCTTTTATTTGCACCTTTGCTTTCTTGTGAGTTGCCCCATTCACTGGATGCAGGCCTTTGCCCAATCCCTCTGCTTGGGCACTGCTCCTCACAGGAGGTGGAGGTGGGAGGTCCAAAGTGCCAGCCTGAAATCAAGAAGCAACAAAACTGTCATCAATGAGATCTATTTTTGCATTTTGCTACATAGCATCCCCATAAATAAAATGGAAAATCACTGCTGCAGCTTTCCTGCTTTCTCCCTTTATCAGTCATTGTCCTTTCTGCTGCGGCAATAGAAAACAAACAAGAGAAAAAACAAATTAAATTACTCTGGTGCACGGAAAAAAAATGCCATTTAGCTCAGAATTCCCACTGGAACTGTCAGGCTGCAACAGGGAGAAAAATCTCGTAATATCACTGCTACAATGTGCAAGAGTATTAAGCGGTTGTTACCTCTCCTGGCCAAGCACCATGCATAGGAAGGCACAACAGTTGCCTTCTCCTCCTGGTACTGCTCCCTTTGCAAGGGGCACAGAAAGCCATGGTACTGTGGTGGAACCTCCCCAGGGAATTAGGAAGTTCCCACAGTTAGGAAGAACCACAGCCATCTACTCCTTAATCACAGTCATCCTCGCCACACCACCACTACAGGTTCAAAGCATTGTGTGGGACTTATGTTAACACTTCTTACTCTGTGTTCTTACTCTGACCACAAAGAGGATATAATTTTAGCCCTGTTGTATGAACTGAAGTTTGTTGTTAATTCCCTTCCTTACTTAACATTATTTACTACTACTCTATTTTATTACCAGAGTACTCAGGAGCCACAATACTATAACAAAGAGAAGTAACCTTGGTCCATTGCCAGTTCTTTGCATCACAGTATCTCAGGCTGGTTTGCATGTACTAACTGGTTTCCAAATCTCCAGCATCAGTGTAACGTAATGGCTTGTGTGATAAACCATGGTCCAGCAAAAGCACTTGTTCAGGCACTGTCCTCAGCACTCATGTGATCCTATCAAACTGATGGACATCTGCCTGCAGACATGGAGAGAAGGGACCTGGAGACTTTTCAAAAGGAGTTTGAGCATTGGATTTCTGCTTGCTGGACCACTGCTGGCTTCTGCTGTCAACACTACTACCTCTAAAGTGCACTGTAAAGCAGATATTTTACAGATTAAATATTCCTGCTCTATATGCAGCATTTATATTTACAGAAAACAACTCTGCAGCAAAGCTTCCATCATTAGGACAGGAAATTTCTTGACTTGAAATCTTATTGACATGTAAATCTGAGCATTCAGAGATGTGTATAAATTAACCAAGAAGTACACTCTTCTGGACTGATATGTCAATAAGCTCAAATACCTTTTTAAAACCATTTTTTTGTGACTACTCCTTGCTATTCAGATCACTGGCCAGAGACAACATGCAGTCTGGAATTCACCGAAGTGAGAGTAGCATTGTGAGAACAGCACAGGCTGCCACATACACTCTCCAGCAACAGTTCAGGAAATTTTCAATCTTATTTCCCTTACATGTAACACAGGATGACTCCTTAAATGTATTTTTAAAACCCAATTTTTTTTCCAGTGTAATTCACAATTAAAGACCCCCTTCTCTGTTGTGAAGTGTTTATTTTGTTCCACGCTGATTTGCAGTGTCCCTAATGAGCAGTTAACAAGATGTCAATTAATCATGCAAATGGGAAGAAATAGATATTCAGATGATTGCACTACCTGGAGTTAAGATTTGGGATTTCATACAGTTAGATGTCTCTTATTTGTTTTGGAGGGTTTGTAGTTGGTTTGGTTTTTATTTTGTTTTTAATGATTTCCACCACTTTCTGCTTACACTATTAAACATAAACAGATGTTCAAGAGCTCTCCTGCATCATTGTCTTACTGGTCCTTAAAAAAATACATTTCTGGCAAGACATATTTCACATTAGGTGCAAAGAATTATGCCCATGTGCCACGAGTCCTGCTCCTTCAGAAAGCGTGCACCCTCCTGCATGCGTGTCCAGATGATCAGCACATATCCACAAATCCAGCTTTTCTCTGAAATGTGGAGATTTCTGGTAACAAAGTAACTTTGTAGTTCGAAAGGAATAAACATCATTTTGTGGCCATTCTGGACATTGCACTAACAGATATGAGGTATTTGCAGTGCCTAACCCCCAGCCACATTCGTACTTAGTCGTGGAGTTAGTTTGGAAACACATATAAGATTCCAAGACAAAACTCCCAAATTCTCCATATACATGTGGACAGTGTTGCTTTGCAGAAAATGAGGCTGGGCTCACGAAAGCTTACATGCTCAGCAGCTTTAGGACTTCAACTCGGGTCATCATCAGAAAAAACATACACAATTTCAAGCCCGTTAAACCTCAGTATTTTTTTCATCATCAGGCAAAGACACTCAAGGATTCCATATTAAACTAAACTAGAGAATTCATCAAGGACAACCAAATTATTTCCCTTGCATGACTGCTTAGAAGGATAAATCTGAGTAATCGCATAGATTTAGAGGACTGTTGCTTATGATGATCGAAACATGAACTCCCAAGCAGAGAGTCAGAAAAGGGGCAGCAGTGCTGTTAAATTTCTGCTTAGGACATTTCCTTGGCTGCCAGGCTGCCCAAATCAGCTGGTTCAGATGTTGTAGGTGCAGATATTTCAGGATGCTCTGGCTACCCAGCTGTGTTTTCTGATGAGGGAATCAGACTGCTGTGGCGTAAGCCTGGGGAGAAGCTGCAGGGACCAGGAGGACAGCAGGCTCTTGGGGAAGCTTCCCAGAGGAGATCTCTGCAGTTTCCTGAAACACCCAATTAGGGTGAATCTCTTCCACCATGGAAGAAATCCCATGCCAAAAATGAGGAGGTTCCTGTGAGGGCACAGTATGCCAGGGCAGTAGCAGGGCTCAGGGACAGGGCTGGTGGCCACATGACTCCTGCATGGCTCCTCCCTGCAAAGCTGTGTCACTGTCCCAGGGGACAGTGCAGTCCTCACGTCCTTTCCATTTCCATCCACCGGGAATTTCCCCTCATTAATTTGATTTTGCA
This sequence comes from Nestor notabilis, assembly GCF_000696875.1. NCBI lineage: Eukaryota > Metazoa > Chordata > Aves > Psittaciformes > Psittacidae > Nestor > Nestor notabilis. The sequence continues at coordinate 45,960 of NW_009937724.1, forward strand.
GTTCTGTATTTTCCTGAGTATATGCCTTGATTTTGCTTTCTTTTTTTTTTTTCTTTTCTCTTTTTTTTTTTTATATTCTTCTTGGCAAAACTTACCCAGTGAGTATTTGAAAGGCTGTGAAGGCATTTGGGGAGTTCCTCTTGCGCTGTTATGATTTAGGCTTGAAATTGCCTAATTGCTGTTTCCTATACTTCTCATTTTCAGTTCCCCAATGACTGTATCAATTTGTTGCCTGTTATTCCCAATGACAGGGCAGTGTTTTGTGTGTAGGTTTCAACAAGATATTTTAAAGTCTCTTCCTACAAGTTGAAGATCTAGACTTTCATCCTGGTTTGCTCTTTGTTCCTGTTAGCTATGAGGAATTCTCACATACGGCACCAATGGTTGCAGGCAAGACTACATATATGACTTCCACTAAGCATGCTCAAAGTTTTCCTTTCACATATTGCTTTTAATTTAAATGATAAATTACTTCAATTCCTCACAAAAAAGCCAATAGAATTCCATCAGTAATTATGTTTCAAAAATCTTGAGTTAAACCATACATAGATGGAAAAGCAGTAAGGACAACAGAGACAGAAAGGCAGGAAAGCAAAATATCAATGATGTGAACAAGTGAGAGCAGAGAAAAATAAAATAGTTATAAATTAACTCACACTCATACCAGGCTAAATCAGAAATTAGTCCCCAAAGCCCAGTGCTACAATGCAGGATGTTTTTACTGTTAAAGCAGTTCCTAACCTTGGGACAAACACCCTGCCATTTAGTGCAGTTATACAAAATAAAGCAAGGACTCTCTTCAAGTCAAATCCGTGTCAGTTTTGTGAGTATTTATTAGTGCAATAAGAAGATAACTAATGGATCACTTTAAATAGCAGTAAATAATTTTCCTCTTGGAGACAAAAACTCACTTGTTTTCTCTATTAATTTTCTGATGCCTTTGCTTTCAAATACTCAATTCTGCTTTTTAGCATTGAAAGATGAGGAATGAAGACCTGTTTCAGACTCCTCTTCGCCAGCTTGTATTTCCAAATGTTGACCTGCTACATACAAGCTGATTTTTTTTAGGAGGGATTTAAAGTAGTCTCTGCTGTCTGTACAATCTTAGGAGTTGGTTGAAAAATCCTTGTTTTAATTTGTTCTTTTATGTTGATGGGCATTTTACTGTAACAACACAAATTAAACCTCACTGATAAAGTTTGAATGTATTTGAAAATAGGAAAAGTGCTAATAACTTATTTTTAAATGGATTTATCATACTGCTTATTGGGAATAGTAATATTTTGAAAATAATTAACATTTAAAGACATTTTAAAATGTTTAGAAGAAATCAATCTTATGAATGGAATGATGTCCCATCTAGCGTTAGCTATCTGAAACCATATAACATACTGTTTAGGAGATGACAGGCAGTAGCCATTGCTGAGAAAGAGACCCTTCTTGGCTCCAACTGCTAACGGAGGACTCTTGGCATATGCTCCCTCCAAGAAATTTACATGAAGTTTGAAAAGGAAATGCTAATGATGTCTTCATAAATTCTCTTCTTTCCTGTCTGTAATGGAGCCATTTCAAGCTTCTGACACCTTAGATTATTACTTGATCACAGTACCTAACAAACAGAAGCTGCTGATATTAATTGTCACTGATATTTTTTAACTATACAAGCCAGAATTTGATATGTTTCTAGAGGTGTGACCTCTTGTTGATTTTCAATGAAAAACAAACATTCTGTTTTTATTAAGTACATCATTTACTACGTTTATCAATTTTGCTAATTTCATTTAACCTCACTTTCAACAATTATGTGCACTATTCCGTTTTTCAGGAGTTAACGTCTGGATCCAGAGGTCAAAGTCTCAGTGAACCGGGCCCAGAGGGCTCCAAGTTCCCCCACATCAGGGGCACCATCTCAAAGGTTTTGTCCCATATAGGCAATTTTGATATCCTGCTGGTTATCTGAAAAGGTCAGGTCTCAGTTCCAGGACTCATCTTAGACCTGAAAGCACACTGTCCATTGCATATTCTATCTCTCAGCACAGCTCTCACTTGAGCACCTGAATAGCTTACAGGTTGCACTGTAATTTGATATACATTCACATAAAGGGAAAGTTTAAAACTCAAACAACTGCCAGTCAGAAACATGGCTGGACAAATGCCAATTTTTGTCCAATTTTATTCAAAGCATTTACAGCTTACTTGGTTACTTTGATGTAGTGCATTGGGTCAAAATACCCACCAAGCACTTTTTGTTGTGTTTGAGGCATGTATTTAGAATTAGCTTAGACAAGGTGCATTACCCTTGAATTATCTGTGTGAGCTAAAGCAAAACAGATGCAGGAAGAATGTGATTATCTTGGTAATGTTTGTGAAACAGATGCGAGCGCTAGCAGTAGAATAAAGCACCCTTCTATGTTACTAATGTTCTTGCCACCAGGTTAAAAATATACTGCACATCCACCACCTCCTTACTCAGTCTACTGGATAGATATGTGAAAAAATATTGTTAGGAAAAGGTCATATCAGAAATATCTATCTAAAATAAGGTTTATCCACTGAAACACTGAACAGACTTTGGCTTCTGACTCCTACAGCATCACATCCCACAGGTCAGAAAAAAATCAAGAATCACATTTCTGTTCTCTACACTTTCTTTTTCAATTTCTTTTCCTTCAATACAACATATTCTAAAAGGACAAAACCCAAGCACAAACTACATGAAACCAGACATGGTCCAGACTCCCCCTTCTGCAAGAATTTAGCCATTTCTCTCAAGTTTACCATGGGTTTGGTGATTGTTAACCCCATATGAAGGAAGACAAGGTGGATAGATACACATGCCCTGGGCACCACTCTGCCCAGGTTGTCCCAGTTGTTTGGGTGGCAGGGAGGAATGGGGCAGCCAAATCACCTCTGGGGTTCGCAGACAAGGCTGACCTCAGAGGTCCTTGTGGGGCAGTTTCTTCTGCCTAAGGGCAATGAGGTGACAGGTAGGTGCTTTTCAGTGCTGACTGAACTCCATGCATTTTTTTGCAAAGGTCCTGGGAGTGGCTGGTAGATGCTCTAGTCTGGTGTTAGCACGTTCATCTTGACTTCCTCATCAAGGATCATCTTGTCCAGCACAGAAGCTATTGACCTGAACTCTGTGTCCAGGAGAAAATCCCAAAACATCCCGTTACAGTACAGTCTTACCTGCCTCAGGGTCTGGTTTCACTCTTGCACAAATTGGGTTGGGGCCATGGCCTCCCTTAGCAGCCCTCTTTTCAATTCTGTCTGAAGGTACCATGTTACCTGACATCTTGCTTGGTCCATACGTACGTAATGCAAAGGATAAAGAACCTTCATCCCTCCCTGTCACTGGAAATAAACAAAACAGGGAATCTAGTGCTGTGCAAGGCACTAAGTCAGACCTGATACAAAGTTATGATGTGACATGAAACAGGAACATAAGGACTTGTGTACCTTAACACTCAGCCCGAAGTAGGCTGGCAACTGTGGGCACTTTTCTAGACATGATTCCTCACAGATTTCAATCCCTGGTTAAAAGCAAAAGAGAATCCGTAAAGATGTCACGCATTTGCCTAGCAAAGAAAATTGGCAAAAGAAAGATAAAAACCATATATATTTCTGTCACCAGGCTTCTAGGGAATAAGTACAGAGCTCTATCTTACTCTTCAGTAATGCATAAGAAGCAGAATGCAAAATTTCCTCCTTGAAATACTTAGGCACAAACAACTATTCTGCACTATTTGTTTAGAAATCCAGTGGGGCTTCACTGAATAAAAGCTAGTATCTTCATACTGGTAGTTGAAATAAGAACTAATTTCATGCATAATTGGCAGCGCAGAAGGAAGTTCCTTGCTATCCAAAAAGCAAAAGACTTTATGAGGCTGAATATGTATTTATGATTATTTAAGGTTCTTGTTATAATGAGGATCCTTTAAGGAGAGGAATTTTGTATTTTAATTTGCATAAAGACAATAAAAACTCTTTGAGAAGCAATTTCTTTCTATATAAAAAGTGAGAACATAGCACCTTAGTGGCACAGACATCTGTTACTTAAGCAGATGCCACCATGCAAACTCCATCAAGCAACACTATTCACCAATCAGAAATCACCCAAACTACATCCACAGCCAAAATTCAGTGGGTGGCTGGGAGCCTCCAAAACAGGTTGAGAAATGATGGGCTTTTCTTCAATGCCCTCATTAAGCATTCAGTGGCATTTATTTGTTCATCGTTAATGAACGCTACAGTATCGTATGGCTCTGTAGCAGCTCTTTGGTATAAAGTTAATCCACGTGATAAACAATCTGCAATTCTTGCTCATGAGATTCATATCAAAGGAGCACTAGCCCTTCGACACATGAGATAAATAGCCATTTCTTTGTTTCTCATTATGACCATGGTTCAGTGTCCTCACTCGGGAGCTGATGTATCAATATCTCTGAAAGAGATTAAATATTGCCTGCTTAAGTGTTACATGCAGCAATACAAACTCAGGGGACTGTATTCAACAGCCAAGCAGCACTGGAGAAGTCTGGGGCTGATAGGTCCTTTCTGAAGTTAGCTTACACTTTAAATCAGGAGTTCATGAAAGGCATTAAGAAAAACTATTATATTACTAGAATGGATGGCAGTACAGTTTATATGTAACACCTTGAAATAAGCAGTAGGATTTTCAATCACTTGATAACCTTGAAACTGCTAAGGTATCAAATTGCTATCATGAATATTGTGCAGGAACAGAAATAACTCAGAAAGCTGCCTTTGTGAATAATAATGTGGGAGAGAGCAATATTCTTCTGGGCTAGACTCACAATAGCACCCACAAGCAAATATACATGAAGGCAAGGCATGTACTTAAACAAGTGTATTTGCATTTGACTATATATCAATCAGTTATCTGTACAGCTACATCTTACCTGAGACACAGAGAAAATAAAATGCATGCTAGATTACTATGCAGAAAAAAAGGAACTGCAAGGAACTCGTTTTTATATATGCAACTGAAACTATTAGGATAACATACCATTTGATAGGCATTACATCTTGAACAAAGTATTTTAAAAAATGCACACAGTACAAATCCTTCCATGCAGGAATGGAAATCCTTCCATTCCATAATATAAAAACCCAAACCATATCTTCCTGGTTTGCATGCAACACATGTTAATTAATCCTAAGCTTTGATCCCGATTTCATTCATTCTGGATGAAAATGCATAGATTTCCTAAGGAAGAGGAAAATCTCAGCCATCCCTCCAGACTCCCATGTTTATGTTCTGAATCAGTGGATTTTATACCAAACTCCATTTTTGTTCTGAAGTACGCCACAGCTTTAGTCTTGTGGCATTTTCAGGTGACACAGCCTACTGAGATCCTGTGACAGCCATGTGAAAACTCAGTGTCTGGAGTGATTCATCATTGTGTCAGATTGTCCTGCACTTTGTCACAATGACTGACAATAGGGGAAACTTGGAAATAATACAAAGATTCAACGCTCACTGATAATGCCTGCATTGTGATTCGAGCAGGCAGCAAGCACATGAGAAGAATGCTAATTCTGTCCCCCACCCCCAATTTCATACTCCTTTTGCTTTCAACAGCTGGGCATCTGCACTTACTTTCTTAATCTTCACTCCTGTGGCATTTTTAAATGCAGAACCTTTTTTCCACTGTGTTAAAGAGTCATATTATTACAAATGCAAAAAGAGGCAACATTGCAAGAAGGGTAAATTTCCTGCTTGGACAGGAAAAGCAAACCCTACCAGTGTATGTCACCAGCACCTGAAATTACAATAAAAACAATTTAAGCAGTAATTCCAGTAATGCTACAAAACCCAGCAAGCACATGTGAATTTGCATGTGGAGCAGGATCTTGATGAAGGGGCTCACAAAAAATGATTAGGGAGAAATTATGGAGAAAACCTTTCCTATGAGGACAGTGTGTTAGATGGGTCTAACACTGTGAAAACCGGTCCATGGTGGACCATCCTGATCAAGATAAAAAGCATGTATGTATTTGTATTAGACGGGTCTAACACTGGAACTGGTGGACCACCCCGATTACCTGGAGTGAGTGTGCACAGCGGGGAGCTGGCAGGGCCACTCCTCCTGACGCAGGCTGGCCCCCTGTGTCAGGACAAATGTGCGCAGGAAAAGGAGCCAACAAGGCCGCTCCTCCTGGCACGGGCTGGCCCCCTGCCTCGGGATGAGTTGGCACTTTTCGGCATACAAAAGGCCCGGGGTTCGAGAGAGATCAAGAAGGAGGTGGATCCAACTACCTTTTATGGTTGACCTTACCTCTGTGGGGACACCCGCAAAGGTATGTGCCTGCCACCCCGTTTCTACACAATGCACCTCGGAGCTGGCCTCCTGGTCATTGGACAAGTGTGTGGGTCAGTAAGAATCTGTGCCTAATCTATTCTTTGGTAGCCTTTAGTTATCTCTCTTTCCAGCTTGGTATATCTCTGGATTTTACATCTATTTTAGATCTTGGTAATAAACTTTTTAGCAGTTTGGTGTGTGTGTGTCTTATGTTCCTTCTCCACCCAGAATCCTTCGATCCCCAGAACAGACAGGCTGAGAGAGTTGAGCTTGTTCAGCCTATAGAAGAGAAGACTCGGGATACCTTAGACCAGTCTTCCAGTACCTAAACGGGACCCACAAGAAAGCTGGAGAGGGACTTTTTGCAAGGGCATGTAGGGATAGGACAAGGGTGAATGGCTTTAAACTGAAAGAGGGGAGATTTAGATTAAATATTAGGAAGAAGTTCTTCCCTGTGAGGGTGGTGAGGCTCTGGCACAGGTTGCCCAGAGAAGCTGTGGCTGCCCCCCACCTGGAGATGCTCGAGGCCCGCCTGGATGGGCGT
>NW_009937724.1:52904-60519 GCF_000696875.1 Nestor notabilis
CTTTAAGGTCCTTTCCAACACAAACCATTCTGTGATTTTATGAAATTTTTCCTTTATTTTCCATTGACTTGCAATAAAAGTTTAAAACAATTGCTGATTCGATAGGGTACTGAACCACAAACAGCCAGAAAAACTGGTTGCAGGAACTTTCATGCTCTAAAGTTCTTCAAGTTTTATCAGTGTTCACAGCAACAAGGACCATGGACTCAGCTGTGTAACTAACTGGGATGAAAAGGAGACCCTTTCTGACTGCTCCAGCTTATTTTGCTGGGTAAAGAGTAGGAGGAAAAACCTAGAGGCAAGAACCAGCACATCAGACATGACGGCCTCTACCAAAGGAAGCAGAATTTCTCCCATTTTTGTCAACAGAGAAGGAGCAAGTGGCTCCAGCTTGTGCCCCTTGCCCAGGAACAAGCCCGCGTCCTTGCTCTGCAGAATGTGGGATGGGACAAGCTGTCCCAGAGGTTTTGCCCTGTGGTGACTGGTATGGCACATGCTGCATACAGTCTGGGATGCAGGAACAGGCTTTGGTGTGCATTGAGCAGGGTGAAGGTACATGGCTGCAGCTACTGTGGGTGACGTGGGCTGCAGACGATGTAATTAACTGCTCTAGTTTCTTATGGGAGAAAAGGGAAGCTATATTTGGAGGACAAGACATGGGCAAGTGGCAAACAACCACCACTACTCTGTCTCTCCCTTAATTCTGCCTTTATTACAGCTTCTCCTGGGAAGACGCTCATGAAGGAGGCTGGTATAGTAACTGAGCAAAAAGCAGGTCTAGAAGAGAAAAGACAGCAATAGCTCTGAGCTCAGCAGATGATAGAAATTCCATTTTGGTTCCAATTTAAAAAATGGAGAAATGCAAATCTCTCTGAAGAATATTACTTGCTTACAAACTCAGAGGATATTTATCATTTTGGAGCTCAGTCCCACAAACAGGCCACTTAATTAGATGTGCACTAGTATGCTTTAGAAGCTGAGCCTTTAGAATTGAAAATAAAAGAAAAAGACATTTCTGATGGAAGAAAAAGAATAATCCAGTTATCTAATTGGCACTAGCAATGTATTTTTTCTTTAAGCAAATACCAAGCTTAAATAAATTCAGAAGAAAAGATGTACAGCCTGCTACTCTGCTGTAAACCATTGGCTCTTTGTGTGAAGAACTGAGTGATGCCACAACTGGTTCAACACATCAGCGAGAAACTGGGGTCTGATTCCAGTCTTCCTTATGCTGATATAAAATTGGAAAAAACACAGGCCAAAGTGGAGTCACTCTGAACTGGCACTAGTATACCTGAAAGAAAATAAGACCAGATTAAAACAAGCAGTAGAAAGTTATCTAGTTTTCAGTAACCGCAGCTCAGTGTGGGTTAGGCTTGTGCAAACTAGAAGCTGAAGTGACTAAGGTTGCTTGTGTTGGACCGTAAAAGGATTACTTTTTTACTGCAGTTGGCTAACATTTTGTCTCTAACAAATACAGGCACACAGCTTGAAAATGTTTAGTGAATTGGTACATTAATTTAAGCTCAATAACACATTTCCATCCCTAACTGTAACACTGCTCAGTGAACAAAGGTATATGGTTTATCTGCTGAATATGGTTAATTTCAGGATGGTGAGTGAGAATAAAAGAACAGGGTAGATGTTAAAATACATCCACATAATACGTAATCCATAAATGAGAAAGATCTCAGTTTTCCATTAAATAAAGCTCTACAAACATTGCAAGCTGAGGGACAGAATGACTTTATTGATGTTGAATTTGTCATTCATTTCGTTTTCTTTAAAATGAGCAGTGAGAGAAACATTTTTTTTTTTACTCTGTTGCTTTGGCGAGATGAGTTTGAACCATCAGTTTAAGGTCTCTGGACCTTTAACTTGTGACAATGGTGATGGAAGATTCAAGTTTCCTAAAATGTCTTAACAAATGTAGATATTAAAGATATAGTCAGTGAAAGCAATACAAATCCACAATGAGATTAGAATCTAAACAGCTGGGAAGCAATTGCTATGTTCAGTCATTCAGGTAAAATCATTGCTGGCCTTTGGACTACCTATTACATTTTTTCCCCAGTTGTTTCTTTCTTATAATTAACATGTAGTATCAAGTACAGGATTTTTAATTTTTTTTTTTTTTTTTTTACAAAAAGCACTCGTCCATATGGATTGCAATTATCTTTGAAATATTTTAATATTAAGAAAACAGCAAAAAATAAAGAGCAGTTTCATTTTTAATGTTCCAGTTTAATTAAGAAAGTGTTCAAGTAATTTAAAAATGTAGGCATTAAAATACCAATTAAGCTTAAGGCAAGTTTTCCTATTAATTCTCATGACACCAATACAGGGGTGTCACATAAGGGTGACCCCTCAGAAACAGGTTGACTATTACATTTGGCTATAAGGGTGCTGAGAGAAAATGAATTCATTTATGCAGAAACTACACCTATTTGGCTAATCCCAGGAGGCTGAGCCTTGAGAACAACGCAGTTCTTAAAAGTAACTTAGCAAATGCAACCTCCCTTCAAGGTTTTAATTACAATTTTTATTTCTCAGACACCACTTTGGGTGGCCATCTTGTCGAAAAGTGAAAACATTTAAACATATTTTTAACTGTGCAGTGTGAACACAACTGAAATCTATAGTTTGAAATAATGGCTATTCTAAAGTGCAGTAATTATTTTTAAAACCATTTATTGTTTTCTCTTGGTGGCTAAATTATAAATGTACCATTTTAACACATTAAAATTCATTTATTGCCTGAAATTCTAATGCAGGAATACTGCAGGTTTCCATGGGTGGTAGTAACACTAAGAAAGCAGAAGTCCATATATCTGATCTGAGTATTTACAATTAAAATTTTGTGGGTAGCTGGGCCCGTTAAAAAGCCTAGAATAGATTATCTTGCAGGAACAGTTACTGGAAGTATTCTTACAGACCCAGAGAAAATAATTCTTAAAGCCAGCCTGGTTATGATGGATTTAAGTTAAATTGATCTCATTTCATTTTAGATTTTAAATTGGTTAATGAGGCTGAAATATGCTTTATTTCAGGGAAGTTGTATGGATCTGGACTAGTAACAGAATTTATGCTGACGTACAAGTCAAGTGCAAATACCACCATCACTTCTTCATTACCGTGTTAACTGGTGTGATCTGTTCTGCTCAGCAGAACTTGGACAAAATGTCAGGTTCCTAAATGAAGAAGCTCCTGGCTCTTTTTGAGAAACCAGCTGATTGGTTAAAAGTACTTCAACCTGTATTTAATTCATGCCTTAAAAGTGCTCTTTGGCAGGAGCTCTTGGGATCTGATCTTATGTCACATTTACTGAAACTCATTTAATTATTTGCAGCTGAGGAGGGCAGGGAAATGGTTATCGCACAGGGAAAATCCAATCTTCTTCTTTATCAGCTTAATCCCCAAACCAGGGAAGTCAGTAAGGATTCCTAACTAGTACATGACCCTTTCTTTTTGGTGTTTTTTTATCGGAGTGATTTCTTCCAGATATTTAGAGGGGTTTTGCAAGCACGTGTTCACAATCTGTGAATGCAGACCCTGTCCTGGAAGTTTCTAAGCTGCTGCTCCTTGATATGCTTCAGTCAGCAACAAAGACATTAACATTGGGATTGCAAATATCCCCAGTGGTTGTTCCAGTTGCCAGATGAAACAAATGGAGCAATTTGGATACTATGCAAACTCAGGTAGCCACTTCCAAAGCAGGGACCACAAGGTCACGCTGCCACGATGGTGCAAAGGGGCTGTGGCCCCACTACCTTTGGAGCACAGGTTAATATGAAGTTTTAATAAAAACCAAACTCCTGCCATGGAATTTCTAAGTGTTTTTCAGGGATCCTTGGTGAAAAAAAAAATAAATTGTATGCTTTGTAGTAGTGGGTGGTAAAAGGCAAAACCACACATATTCTGCCCTTATGAGAACATGAAATGGTTTTGATGGAAAGCATATGCAGAATATGGAACTCAGCCTAAGGCTAAAGACAGAAAATCAGTGACTTTTATAGCTTTAAAAATTGGCTTTATGACCATCATTAAACTAAAGCATCTCTCCTCGTGGGGGACTTTCATATCATCAAGGATTGCATATCTCTTAGCACAATTAGTCACCTCTAAAATGCTGTCATCATAAAACTTATTCTTTTAAATTGTCACTTAAGAAAATCAGAACAAAAACCATTTTGAATGAGAATGTTCAGTAGTGGCGAGTCTTAGGCCAGGCTGGTTAGATTTATGACGAATTCTTATCTGTGTGATTCTCTTTTTACAAATTTGAACCTGAAAACCATACAAAATACATCGTATAAATGTTTCCTTTAAAAACTTTTGTATGCTTCACAGTTACATAGCTTAAGAAGTTTGGAAGCCTTGGGCAAGCAAGCTAACATATAAGAGGAACGCTTAAGAATTGTTTGTATGCTTGATTTGTTTTACAGTGCATTTGGTCTTTAGTTTTGATTGGATTGTCTTACTGAAACATGAAGGGCATTTAGAAAGTAAGAAAGTGAATAGGATACATTTGCAACTATATGCCCAAAAGCAAGATCTTAATGTCAGAAGTAAATTATAGCAACTTACATTAGTGATGACATACATTATAATTCAAAGCTTGGCAAACTGCAACAAGGTTGTTCTTACCGTGATCTGATAAAAATGTCTTTAAAGCCTTGTGTTTTCAGGTTTACAGTAACCAGACTTTATTTATGCTAGGAATTTCACAAATAAAAACCAAACATTATGGAAGTTAAACCTATTTTTTAAAATGATCCTGAATCTTTGCAAAAAGATTAAAACATTTTGCCAATAATTGTAAGAGTAGGCTGGTTCCAGCGGGTAAGACAGATTTCAGCCATCATCTTTACCATGGCACCTTTTGGTGACCTTGAAATGTTTTCTAGGGATGGATCTATGATAGCATTTATGTAGTCAAGTCTAAAGTTGTTGCCTATAGTTGAAGGTACTGCAGGCCTGTAAGCACTTCTGTGGGTGATGTGGGATGTGCAAATACATGAAGTTTTGCTTGTGAATAGCAGAGAAGTATGAAAGACTTCACATTCCCCTGGCACATAGCAGCTCTCTCCTGTGTATATCCTGGAGGATTTTGTGGCTCTGGATTGCTCCACAGGGACCCAATCTTGCAGGAGGACTTGGTCCAAGGTCAAGATTCACAGGTTCATCAGTGTTGCTCAGACCAAGGGTGTTACAACTCATGGCTTGGTCTCTGGCAGCAGCCCTGGGAATGGTCGGCACAGAGCGTTTCTTTTTGTGCAGCTCATTACATTGAGACGAGTAACCGTACGCTCCCCTGGAACATGACTGTAGCCTCCAACAACCTGCAGTTCCTGTTCAAAGGGTAATTTCTCCATGTTCCGTAATCCTCAAAAGATTTCTCTTCCATGGGTTTGCCTGGTCTTCCCCAAACATACTTAAACCTTAAACGTCTACCACAGCCTCTACTGGCAAGGAGCTCCAAAGTTAAAATACAAGTTTGGGGAAAAAAAACCCAAAACAACACAAAACCCAAATAAATGCAAAAAGCTCCGTTTGTATTAAACCTGCTCTTGTTTTGGAAGCGGGACTGGAAAGTTCCCTCTCACTCACGATTTTGTACTTTTTTGTTATATCCCTCCATCATGCTTTTTCCACACTGAAAGTACCAGCTGGCCTCCTTTGTAAAGGAAAGCCTTTCCAGCAGCTTAACTCATTCATCTCACAGGTATCTGATTCAACACATGATTTCTCCAGTGGAATTAAACCCCAAATCTTCCATTATGGTGACTTGACACCAAGTTTCTCTCCTGGGTAAAATGAAACTCTCCCCCTGCTCAGTTTTTATATAAACAGAAGAAGAGAGAGAAAGCAAGAAGTGCCAGCAGCCACTTTTTGCAGGCACCTGTTGGGGCACTTATGGGAATGATGGACTTGTGTTTCAGTCCCTGCTCCACTAAATACTCCACCATGTTATACTGATTATTCAAGACTAAGGGACCTTTCACTCCGATGAATGAGAATCTACTTTAACTGCAGGATGAATGACAACGAGGAGCATGGTGATTGCTCCCAATTTACTCTGGTGGAAATGGCTACCACTTTAGAATCAGGCCCACTGAAAAACCAAAAATAAAAATATTCACAACCCTTAAACATAATAAGCCTGATTTGTCTTCATTTCATCTGCAATCAGTGAGAAACAACCACGCTGAAGTAAGCCTGAATGAAACATGAGACGGCATATTTAGGTTAACAATGGCTGAATTACTCTAGGTTTTGATTCTAGTGCAGGATTTCAGTAAAAAAAGATCCATGCCATCATTGTTTCCAGACACTGGAACTGCAAGCTCCTGGCAGGAGTGCCACAACATCCTCACACCAGCCCCCAGCAGAAAGGGCTTGCACTTGGGCTGGATAGAGCATGGACTTCACCACCTCTTGGGTGGCCTGGGGCATCTTGCTCTGATCACCAGCTGTCAGGGCTGCCACTGGTTTGAATCTGGCTCGTTCTGAGCATTTCATAACACCTGAACTTTTCATCAAGCCCAAATTATTCCTAGTCTGTAACTAAACTCCTTGGGGGTTTTATTTATTCTGGAAAAAATAAATAGACCAAACAGTCTATTCTCTCAGCAGAGCACAAGAGATTTTTGTTTTAAAATGCACACAATATTATCATTTGTTTTCTGGAAATTCTAAATATACCTGAGGAAAGTCCACCAAAATTAAATCAAGTTTAGTAAAATAAAACCCCTTAAAAACACAGTATCTACTTTTAAACATTTTTTTTTTGTATGGCATTGTTTTCCAATTATGTTGAAGCATTCTGCTTCCACTATGGTTTATACAGACAGAATTATGGGTGTGTCTGTGTGTGTGGAGCTTGTTCATAGCATATGCACCACAACTCTGCACTGGGCCCTGCTGGTCTGAATGAGAAATTAAAACACAGTTCTCATATGGAAAATTAAAAAGAGACTACAGTTACAAAAAAATCTTCTATTCATGATGCTTATGATCCCCTGAAAAGAAACTGCTGAAAATGACCAGAAGCTCAACATGACCTAAGAATGAGTGCTCGCAGCCCAGAAGGCCAACCGTGTCCTGGGCTACATCAAAAGAAGCATGACCAGCACTCCCTGTTCTCCAAACACCATGAAATGGCACTATAAAGAGGAGGAGCACACACCCAGCAACATAAATACCATCACCTGCTTTTCTTCAAGGTGGAAGCTTGTGTTGCTCAAGACTTTCAGCAGCAATTGCTAATAGGAAGGAAATAGGGTTTGGCACTTTACTGCTTTACTACTTTATGACAGTTTTGACTACTTTAGACATACTTTAGACAGTATGACTACTTTACTACTATATGACAGTTTATGTTAATACATATAAGTTAGACATTAATGACAGTGATTATCATCAATGTTATTAGACCAAGAATCTAATTGCCTGCTGATTATGCCCCCAAACTCGTCTGGTCACTGCTGAGCTCATCTGGTTTTGTCAAAATTCATTCTCTGTTGGGGTGATGATGGGAGGGAAGTCAGGGTCGGTTGCTGGTGACCTGAAGATATCTAGGTCGTGGGCTATAAAAGTGTTCTATATAGCAGGC
>NW_009937725.1:0-28155 GCF_000696875.1 Nestor notabilis
CCCCAAGTGAGGTATTTGAAAAAAACAATCCCGTATTTTGGAGTGGCATGGACATAAACAGTGAAGCGTAGGAATCTCCAGGTTAAGTGACACTAGGGCCATGACTCTTGGCCATACACCATTAATTTCTCTCACTCGTAATTTGAGGTAATCTGGATCTTGCCCTTTAAACCTTAAGGGTGCACCCCTTTTTAGAAAACTGCCTCTACAGGTGCTATGACAGTGGGGTGTTTGACTATCCAGCTGTGGTTATCTAAAGCAGCTGGGCTGCAATGTCTCCTCAACAAGCAGACAAACTGATGCATAAGGAAAGATTTTTTTCCTTACAAATAGAATAGTGAATAGAACTATGTATGATATGTAATGAAACCGAAAATGTTTCCATGTTATGGAATAATGCACCAGAAATCCTAATTCAATTTTACGTTTTGTTGAAATCATGCATTTTTGACTAACAGTTATGTTCCTGCTACGTAACTGTTTTTCTCAAAAAACAGGGCACCTAGAAATCATTCTTGTGCATTTGCTGTTTAGATATTTTGTGAAGAACAACCCTTCATATCTGGTCTCTACTCTCTGTCATCTCTTTAGCTTGATTTTTACCTCCTTTTATCACACAAGGCAGAGCTGAGAAGATGGGATTAGGCCCATTCATTGAGTCTTGCTTGCTTGTGCTGAACATGGAGCAGGGAAAATAATAACTTTGAATTTGATTGCTTTTCATAGAACCTACTTCAATTGTTTGCTGAAACCAGCCAGCAAAAGGAACTTCACACCTTTCCTTAAATCTAAATTTCCAAATATCCCATTATAGGCATTTACATTTTTCATCCAACCCATGAGGTTTTTGGAGGTCAACAGAATACATTCTCCATGTGGAAAATGATCCAATCTCGTCATGGCTTTGATGCCAGCAGTTCTCTCTCCGTTGAGTGCAATGGTCTCTGCCTCAGGATAGCTCTGCAGGTCATGTGAGGACTACGGGGATGCATGCTGGAGAACACCTCTGGTGCACATGGGAAGTTGTGATCGTGGGGCATTGGGTCCATGTGAGCACTGACCTTCAGCAGATCAGTCTCAGAAAGAGGCTTAAGTTGAAATTCTAGTAGAGTAATTCCCATGTCTGCTGTCTGAGCCTTGAAAACTTTTAACTTGCTTGAGATCAGCAATGCTAATCTGATCAAGGATTGCCAAGCAAATACTGTTCTGTTCTACAAGGCATCTTTCAGTAGATTTTTTTCAACAAAACATGATAAATTTCCTAAGAGCCTATATTCAAGACAATATTTCTGTTGGAAATACACTGTAGTATTGTTTGAACTAAGTTGTTTGTGAACACGGAGTCAGTATGGGCATGAAAGAATTTGCCGCTACTTTGGATTTTTGTTTGTTTCTTCCTTCAGGAAAATAAATGCCTGATGCAAACCAACACAACTTTAACCATGACTTCTATATTTTCAGGGATTAAGCATCTGAAGAGTCAGAGTGATTCAGCATTTCCAGAGGAAGAAGAGGGAGTTAGTGAAAGGGAAGAGGAGTGGGGCCATTAAGGAGCCCTGTCATGGAGAATAACTGAACTGCGCGGCCGTGCGTGCCTCAGACCATCCGCCACTGCTTGTGTCCCCGCACTGTGCCGGCGGCACCGGGGCTCCCTGGGGAGCGCCCTCGGCTGGGTTTTACAGCCACCTGCAATTGTGTTCTGTGATCCTTATACCCAAAGATAAAACAGTTATTTTAAAGTCATTTTTCTTTCATTTTCTATGACTTAGAAATGTAATTTGCAAATGTGTTAGTGACCTGACATCAGTACTGCCAGAGCTTAACTACTGTGTGTGAGCTGTACTCTGTTGTAAATAAAACCAATTTAAAAGCTAAAAAATAAATAATATGTTCACTTAGACAAGGCTGTATATTGTACAGTGGGTTTGTCTAGCGTGCAGAGAAATGCTCATGTAAAATCATCCTTTCAGTGAAAGTCAGCTTTTACAAGTATTGTTAGAGTTACTCGCAGTAGGTAGAAACAAACTAAGCAGAGGTGACTCTTAGTCTAGAGAAGGATGCAAAGACACTCTTCCCCATGTTCCCTGGATATGCAACACTTAAAGTACTTGTCTTGCTTTTGGTCTGAGGTTGCCTAGTCACATCAGCCAAAACAATTTCTCTTTACACAAGATAATTTTTATCTGGAGGCATTAGAAAACGTTTCAATTTAAAAGTCAGAGGAACACAGGAGTGTGTGAGACTAGTGAGCAGGGTCCCATGCACCAGCTGAGCTAAGGAAATGCTGATATTCACTTTCATCACCTGCAGCAAGTATAGGGTTACAGCCTTCTCTGAGAAAAAGGGCCAGACTACTCTGCATTTGGCACAGTTTCAGTCAGTAAATGGTAGCATATCAAGATGCGGTAATTTAGCATTTGTCTAAGCCTGAGGGTTTTTGGTTGAAGTTTGGCATGGTTCATATCAACATTTTCATTTGTTAGACCATGCAAACTCTATGGCATAAAATGAAATAAAGTGGAAAAGGAAAAACGTGTTTCTTCGAAGTTGCACTTGACAGATCATTTCCTTTTTTACCAATGGCGAGTTTTAAACCAATTCACTGTGGTTTTGTATTAACAGCTTGCCTTTGATACAAAGTTTTACCCTCAGTTTAACTTTCCACTGCTTAAAGTCTCTTTTAAAGGGCTGAGCTAGCAAAAAACGAGATGAAGCGTATGAAAACACAGAGCCTTTTGTCTATGCCTTGCATGGTGATTTCACTCTCAATCCAAAGTCTTCCACGAAGACCTGCTGAGAACAGAATCTGTCAACAAGTGTTTCTTTGTATCTGGGAGCCATCTTTTTGCCCTCCATCTGTCTCCCTGTATCTGCCCTCTTTGTTGCCATTTTCTGTAGAAATGCTGTAAAAAGGATCCGTGACTCCAGCTCAGCATGAGTGTGGAAGAAAGACTGATAGAAGGACTCTTCAGATGTACAGAAGCAGCTATGGGACTTGTGGGACTGGAGGCTTTTTATGCCACAAACAACACAAAGAAGGAAATGACCCTCCAGAAACCATTTCAATGGCCCAAAGCCAAGATTGGAATTGCAGCAAGTAGAGCTGGCCTCTGGTCCCAGGTTTGCCACAGCTTTGCTTTCGCACAGCACCAGGCTCTTCACATAGTTGCTCATTGCCACAGTACTCCCAGTTGTAAAGCACACATTGGTGTTTAACCTCGCACCATCTATCTGTGTTGCCAGCTAATAAAATGCTTTTTATATTAATGGCTTTTTGCTGGTTATTTTTACCCACAGGCTTCAGATAAGGACTGCCTAGAACTTACAGGCAAATGAAAAAGTGTGCATGATTTATAATACTTGATACCAGGACAAGGTATTGAACACTTTGGAATCTCAACATTTCAAAGGCAACACAAAACACCTGATAAAAGCTTGGAGAATTCATTACTGAACACCATGTTTCAGGATGTCAGATGGAATTGAGGATGATTACACTTTATAAACAACAAGAAAAAATAAAAAAGACATTTAGTTTGAACCGGATCTGAGTGTTTCCAGGATTGTTACTGCAGCAATGAGAGGAAAACAATTCAGATTTACAGCCGTGATCTGGATGAAGCATCAAGACCTGATAAGATGCT
This sequence comes from Nestor notabilis, assembly GCF_000696875.1. NCBI lineage: Eukaryota > Metazoa > Chordata > Aves > Psittaciformes > Psittacidae > Nestor > Nestor notabilis. The sequence goes on from NW_009937725.1 coordinate 3,645, forward strand.
CAGATAGCCACACCAGTATGTAGGTGCATCTCTAAATCCAGATCTTATCATCTCCTCATCTCTAAATATTTCAGCTTTGTTTTATCATGTTAAAAGCCTGTTTCTTTCTCTCTTTCTTGACCCACGGTTATGCAAGCAGCATGTCTGAGTACAGGGATAGACTACTCCTTTCTAGCAAAAGGACAGGACCAGTTGCAGAGATTTTACTATGGATCTACCCTAACACCATTTGCTGGTGGGACTTCTTCTGAAGGACAAAGCCAGGATGCACATTTTTTTATATATCAGCCATTGTGAGTTTGAAAAGCTGAGCAAACCCTGCTTGTCTGATCTACTTGGGAGACATACAGTAAGTGGAGATACAAGGAAAGAACCAGTAAAACAACAAAGCCCAGAAAAAAAGTACTTGGCATGAAGCAGAGAAGAATTGCTGGTGAATTGTCAGTGAACCCTATGACAGAAATGTCTGAGTGTGGCGAAATAAGAAAGGAAAACCAGGAAAAGCAGTGTGCTTACTAAACTAGGTCTTTTCTCAGTTTTGGTGAAGCCTCTGACATTTAAAAACAGCAGCCTTAGATAGAGAGCCTCTCATACGCTTTGGAGTGTAATTGAAAGCTCTGGTTGTCTCACAGCATGAAGAGCTCCACATAGGTACACTTGACCATGTAGATTTCTTTGTGGGAGTCAGTGGTCAATCGTCATTGCCCAATGTGTTTACGTCACCAAATGCATGGATTAAAACAAACAAAAAAAATCCATTAATGTCATCTTTTGGGTTAGTGTAAATCAATCAATAGGGGGTTGAGAAAGTAAACAAAAAGTTAGTGAACACCAAGTGTCTCAAAGAAAATGCCAGTATGATAAAACCTGAAAGGAAAATTGTGATGACATGTTTCCTGTTTGAGCTGTCTCCTCTCACAGGATCTGCTCCTGCTGGTGAAGAAGTCTTACAGGTTTGACAGGAGCAGGATTTTTAGAGATGGGTTGTATTAGTCCATTTTCCACAAACAGGCTGATGGAAAAATAAAAGCAGAAAAAACCCTACCCATGCAAGTAATGAACATAGTTCTTTCTTAACGAGCAACTCTGATTTGTCTCTTTTTCCCCTTCCTCCCTCAGTGTTCTTAAATCTACTGCCTTTCCACTCAGTGGTATGTTTGCTGTTGTTCTTGCTTTCAAGGTATTACAGGAAATGTTATTTGCAGGATTGAAAGGAAGCTGTCTCCTTGGACTGATCTCAGTCTTTTCCCGGTATCCCTTAACTCATTAATGTACAGTGGTTTAAGGCTTTTTGTTATTGCATCTTACAGCCTTGTTTCTTTTTCTTATGCTATAGTTGTTATTCCATGACAGGTTCTTCCCTTCAGTGAGATTTATTGAGACATTGTGCTAATAAGTTACTTGGAAAAATTCCATGGTTTGACTTACAGGATGGTATATGTTGTTTATTCTCAGGGTGCAAAACCAGATAATACTTAAAAAGATACAAAGTAAGAGCCAAGATTTAAAATTCCTTTCAAAAATATAGTTTCCACTTAAGTCAGAGGAATTTTGCTTGAAAATGGCCAGAAGTTTTGGCCAACAGCATACTTTCGTTTGGGGAAATACTATGTGTAGTATACAGGAAAGCTTCTCTTATCCTGTTATCAATTTAATTATTGAATTTCTTGCTTTTTTTAATTAAGCTTGCCATAAATACTGTTCAAGGTTTATAAGGCTACCCCACTTTTTTTTTGACCATGTCATTATTTCTCCCCACTAATGTAAACTGAAACATTACCACTAGTTCTTGCACCACTGGTGTTATTAAACCAAACCTATCACATCCAACACCATTGTGTCGACTGAGATGGAGCTGCAGGCAGAAGTTCCACTGCCCATGTTTGGGCCACTGTCTCCCCTGGTGTCAGGCCAGTCAGTGAGGAAGGGACTTCCAGTCCATCAGCACTTCCTCTAACAGACTGCAGTACCGAGGGACAGGTTGGTGGTGGGCCTTGCTAGTCAAAAAAATATTTGTTTTATTTTATTCCACAAAGCAAACTGCTGAGTCTACTCTCCAGAGCCAGGCTGGGTAGGCTGCAGTGCTGCGGGTGGTTGGGAAGGGACTTCAGTGGGGCTTCTGCAAGGCTACAGGGCTGCTTTAGTACAAGCCCAGCAGCTGGTACCATACAACAAGATGTCCCTAGCTTAGTACAAGGCTCCTCCCCTCTTTTTCTTTCTCTTATAGATTGAGACACAGTGGGTTTTATGAGGGACCTTATTCCTGCAGTACATAAGGTATCACCTATTCCCTAATCCGGGGGGGGGTGTGTGGGGTGTGTGGGGTGGGTGTAAAATGTAAGGGCATATTTAAATCATGCTGTCCCTAAAGCTCCCCTTTCTTCCTCGCCTATAGCATCCACACTGGTGCTCAGGCCCACAACTGTTCTTTTTATTCTTTTCTTTTTTTTTTTTTTTTTTTTACTCTCCTGCCCTCCCCTTTCTTTTTTTATTTTCTTTTTTCTTTCTTCCCCACTTTTTTTCCCCTTTGGCAGCTCAGTGCAGTGGTGAGCTGCTGTAAGAGTTTCAGTTGTTCTTTTGGTTCCTGACATGTGCAATTATATTTGAACTTTTCATGCAGAGCATTATACTTGGCAAAAAAGTGGATGCTAAATGCCTCATAAGCTTTGCTGTTTTGTCTCGTTCATCTCTGCTGAGGATAGCAGCACTTTGGGGAAATCTCACGCCAGACATTTGTGCACCCTCTACTAAACCTCAGGCCTCTTGGTAAGATGCTACTTATCTCCAGCTACAGCAAAGTTGGCTGAGGAAGTTTATAGAAGTTCAATGTCTACATTTCTGCTGTAGGTTTTGGTGGAGGGAGTTTGTGGGGTTTCGGGGAGAGGGCTTGTTTTATTTATTAAATAATCTGGGCATTTTGGGGGGAGTAAAAATATTTTGTACTACTGCTAGGCCAAACACACTCTGTTTCAATTTTGTGATGATTCATTTGCTTAGTATATACTGACCCTTAGTGGCAAGCTGAGATTTGAATTGCTTTGCCAAGTTTCTAAATTTTGCTTTTCTCCTTGGCCCAACTGTTCAGGAAATGGCAGGAATATTTGCTGTGCATCAGGATAGTCTATCTGTGTAAATAGCCCACATTGTCTTCAACAGGCATAATAGGCATGTTAAAATAACGATGACAGGTGTTACTAGCTCTTCTGAAGGGAAGGATCTGGAAAGCGGGAGTCTCGAAAGGTTATTCCAAAATGCGAAACAAAACCGTTGGCATTGAGAAGCAATACTCTCCACATAATGAGAAACAAATAAGAACTCAGTATTTGGCACTAACGAACACCTCAAACTAACTGTGGAATGAGTATTAATTAGGTTTCCAAAATAGCATCTTTCTGAATAGCAGCTGAGGTGTAATATTGCTCCTTACTAATCAAAGCAATGGGACAATGTGAACTCTGCAAAAATTAAATGCTTTGCAGATGGCTGTGTGCATCTTTAATAAAGACAGAAGAACACAAGTTACAGCTTTAAATGCCAGATAGCCTTTCTGCATCTCCTCCTTTTCAGAGAGCAGTATTTGCAGTTTTCAAGGCAGCGAGGAAAGTGTGTTGGTTTCTTATTACATTTTCCCTGCAGCATAAATTCTGTTGATGTGCTTCCCTAATCATGCTAATTATACTGCCATATGTTGCTCTCATCTTTCTTTTTCTCTCCTAATGGGACATAGATTCTCTCTTTTGAATATGTCATTTGTTTATTACATTTATCAAGGGTTTTAACATTATATGGGACTTTTAATTGCTTTTTTAAACACTCAGCAGATTGAATATTAAAAACAGACATGAAGGTCAATTATAAATAATATTTAAATTGCTGATGCCATTTTTATTCTCTAATTTTCTGGAAATATCAACTCTGTAGGCCTGCTCCTGTACCTACTATTTACTTGAGAACACACACATGTACCCCAGAACTACTCTGGCTGCAGTCACAGTTCTGCCCTATCCCAAACCACCTTGTGAAAGAATAGGGGTCTTTCTCAGCCAGGTATGCTAAAATAAAGATGCATCATGCATCATATTACAATCTTGACAGAAATATGCTGCTGTTCATTCCAGTTGTGAACTACTGGAGTATCCCAAACAATAAAGGTGAATATTCTGTTTCCATAAAAGGATTTAAGATGGCTTAAAGTTGAGTAGTGCTTTGTACAGAGACATTAGACTCTCAGAGTATCCTCCACTGCAGACAAAAGCAGTAAACCAGCTGAATACAGAGAAAGCAAGAGACAAACAATTACTATCCAATTATCAAATTAATCCCTGGTATAATGACACCAGCTCTTTCGGCTGGTGCAATTGCATCATAGGCGAATTTGACCCTTTGGCTCACTGAATTTGGATAAAGATAATTACATCAGGCTTTATTCAAATAAATAGCAAATACTTTCATGTTATTTGATGTTTGTTCATAGTATTACGATATAAATCCCAAAACCTTACTCTAATGACAGGTTCAGGAGTGTGATGATGAGATAGGTAGCTTTATAAATGCAGTCCAAACAAAAGTGAAAAACATCTATTCTGCCTGTATTCCAGCTCAAAGCCCTGATTGTACTTACCATTTTGATTTTTGACCACCTTATTTATTTATAATTTTATCTTATTTTAGGTTTGTAAGAATGATCAATACAGGATGTCGCAAATGCATAAAACTCTTCAGCTTTAAAGTTCATGCATTACGTAATTTGTCAGAAAAATATATTTGATTAAGATATTATCTATCCAAGCCCAGCTAATGGAAAGTTCTCCAACACTTGCCTAAGCACATGGGAAGTATTTTGCAGTACAATTCAGCCCAAACCAGTTAAACTCTCAGTTTTTATAAGAGATTTTTCACATTTATAGCTTTGTGGATATTACTTGCTTCTTTGTTCCCAGGGGACTATTTAGACATTCACAGTCTGATAAAACTTCTGAGTGTTTGCCCTGGGACATGGAAAAGGGGTCTCTGGAGAAGCAGTAAGTAATTAAGTGACCAGAAAAGTAAAATTATCCCAGGAAAGTGGCCTAAATGTTTGCATAGTGTGTTTGACACAGGACACTTTCTTTTCCTCATAGTATTAAATGCCACTTCCACTCATTTTTTCCATACTGATTTTCAAGGATGCTATTTTTCAAAGAATGATTTAAAAGTGGATGCACTCTCCTCTCAAACTTTTGTCCTGAGCTACTGTAAATTCAGATTTCTTTAAGTTGCTGTTGAAGAATGTTAATTGTACTTACACTGCGCTCTTCCTCATGTAATAGCTGTTAAGTAATGCAATGTTCTGCTAAAAAAATGTACATTTTAGACACTTACCACTGGGGATCTTGATTTATTTATTAATTTGAAGTTAGTTCAGTCACAGTAGTGGTTTGTTTGACTTCTGGCATCTCTACAACAGAAGAAGGTCCTTCGCTCATGTGGCTGGGATAGCATCTGGGAAAAAGGAACTGCAGAGAATGTGATATAAAGTAGGCGTCTTGATTTATTTCCATCATGTACCATAAACTTGTTTTGATACATGTCTAGGTTAATAGGATTCTTTCCACTCATTTCCAATCTGAGTAGGAATGACCCCATTTACTCCCTGCTCCACTGAACTTGGACTTGCACTGTACCATGCAAGTTGTGCCCTTCCTGAAGAATTGTTGCTAACATGAACAGTCCCAGTAACTCCATCAATACCAACCCACAGTAAGCATTTCTTGGGGTAAAAAAGTGTTCTATTGGTTATGGAGGGCTATTTTAGCAGTGAAGGCTAAGAAGGCAAGACTCGCTTAAAAGAATTTAATAGTTTCTTTAAGACTTGCTTAAAGAAATTATGAGGATGCGAGTGAGCTTGCACAGCAAACTGACACTGTTATGGAGGAAGTGTAGAGTCATAAGCGGGTGAAAGGGTTGGAAACAACCATTGATGCTCTGTTACTTTTCAAGGACAACTATACGCAAATGAGCAAACATGCTTCAGGAAAGCAGATTTGTAACTAACACTCAGGAGCTTCACGATCCTTGCCCTCAAATCATATTTATTTGGGAATATCGTCATAAGAAATACGGACAAATACAGCAGAATAAAAACACACAGTTTTAGATTGCCTTGTTGAAAATTAAATAAAAAAATACTGTCAGATCATAACCCATAACAATATTACATATATCTGTCAGATATCTCAAGATAAAAATACAAAATAAGACTATTGAGGGCTAATCTATAGCTACAGCTCCTCAGTGTGCTCAATGCAGGGGTACATGCCCATAATGCTGTGGGAGAGATGCATATACAAACACCATTTTTTATGGCCCCATGCAGTGTTTTGGTAGCGCAGCCTTACAGACTTCAAAGATAAACTATTGTTCAGGGAGAGGCCCTCCTCAAGAAGCCTCTCTGACACCTGAACGTGAATTTCACCCAAGGCCAAAGCCTTAATTAACACATGTTGACTATATCAGCCTTCTCCACCAGAGAAAATTCCTCCTCATCCAAACAACATGCTAAGCTTTGGATCATGTCCAGGTAAAGTCTTGCTAAGAATAAAGGAAGAAAGAAAGAGAATCAGCTGGCATTAAAGAAAAACTAAGGACTTTTCTTCTTGTATTTCAGCAACATCTACCACAGTGATTAAAACTGAATACAAATGAGCAAATAGGATTATTTATACACAAATCACATTTCTATATTAATGAATGAGTTCTGCAGGCAATGAGTACCTCCTGTGAGATCAGGAGCTCCTAGTTTCTGCAGTGGGACATCTTGGTGACAGTTATGATAACAGGACACTGAAGGCCCCACAGGATGCTCCAAGTACGCTGCAGAATCTGTTATAAATTCTGCTTGTATTTCCGGAAGAAAATTCTTGCAGAGTATATAAATCATGATGGGACAGAGACACAGAAAAAGAAGTCAAGTTCAGCTACGGTAAAAGTCTGAAATTTAAAATACTATAAAAATGTTAAATTCTGATTGCTCCAGACCTGCAGTCTCAGTGAACATTAAATTACAGTGTTAAAGAACACCTTGTAACAGATACCCAACTGGACTGGTTTTTAAAGATATAGTCATCTTTTGTTCTTTTCAAATTTGGTGGGAACTGCAGATGCTCAACGTACCTGAAATATGGTCCCAGATTCTCAGATCTTAAATGAGAAGATTTCCACTGCCACAGCATATGGCAATTTACAATTAAAAAGAAGTCTGCTATCACCATTATGTTTCTTCTCTTGTCATAGTGACAAGAAGAAGCCATAAGATGGTTTACATTTTAATGTAAAGGGAAAAAAAAAAAGAGTCCAACATTCCCCAAAAGGATGCAAAGGTGCACGGAGTGGTCCAGGCTACTAATGATTTGCTCAAACACTAGCAGAGAATATATAAATTCTTAACTCTTAGCAAAAAATATTGATTGCATTATAACATATATGATACAATTTCATTTGTTAACATTTCATTCGTTAACTGCACTGTACAGAAATTTGTCCATGCTAAATACAAGCCCTGGACCAGATACACAAAACAATTTAAATGCATTTTTTACATCCTATATGCACAACCATTTCTTAAGTTAAAACTATGCACACTACTTATACATAGTGTGTATATGGCTTACATATTCAATGACAGGAATTCCACCTTTTGGCATGCCCTTACCGCGGGGCTCAGAGCTTGCACTGTCCACAGCTCAATTTTGATTGCTCCACTGTCAAAAAACTGACAGTCACCAGGTATGGATGCGTAAGGATCCCTCAGTCTAGGGTGACAGTTTTACAATTCCTTCTTTGATCGGGACAAAGCGTGCCCTTGTTGAGGTTGAGCCTGATGCCTGTTGAGCTCTGGTAAGATCCCTGAAGCAGTAGATGAATAGCACATAGGTCTCAATCCTTCATCAGCCTCTGCACAGAGAGGAGTGCCACCACCCCCACGAGTCCTCTTCAGAATGGACCATGGCTGATAGCAAAGACATTTTCGGTCAGTGAGGTAATAACCACAAGGTCCGAAAGGGAGAACTGTGAGTGCAGTGACCCAAGCCTCCTGAGCGCCTACAACGTGAAGGGGAGTGTGCAAGTTTCCTGGCAGGTTCCAGCAGAGGGAAATGAGGTTGTCTGCAGCTGCATGGGATGCCCAGGCAAGCCAGGAAGGGTCACATGTAGCTTGAGGGAAGCGGAGATGAAAGTTATCTCTTTCTGGACACAGTTTGGGCTGGAGGGCTCATTCTGAGGCTTCTTGCAGAGGTAACTGCCTGCGTGCTCTGCTTTCACTGCCTCTCAGAGAAAGTTGGCCTGGTGTTTTCTTTTAGTGAGACAAACACTAGCAAAGATTTTGCAGGATCCACGCTGCATTTGAGACAAACTGTGCTATAAGGCCTCAGAGTCACCTTACAGTTTCTGCCTGAGAGGCAACACAGTATTTTGCTGAACTGAAGCAAAATTTCACATGACATATATTTTCATGTTTGTCATTGTCTCTTTCGCCCTACAAAACAATAAGCACCAACTTCATGGTAGGGCTGACACCATTGCTGATGTCTTCCAAAATACTGTAGGGCTGAGAATGTTTGAATTTTTAATATTGGATGCTATTGAATTAATTTTAAAGAGATATTTCAAATACTGATTTGTTAAACACCAGTTATCTCCATATGTCAGCCATGCAGGCTGGTCAGGGTAACTCCACAACTTCCCCGTGCAGTCCACATCTTTTTATTTCCAGATATGTTAAGGAAGCTTAACAAGTAGGACTTTTATGTTGCATGCAGCATGGTTGCATGAACAAGTATCTGTAATAATGTTTCATTTTGACTTCCCAATTCCATTGGATGCCAGTAGCAGTGACATGTAACAGCTGTCCCAGGCAGATGATAAATGTCGTGTTTTCACATATCTCATGGTTAACTGGAAATGTCTGGTGTCAGTGATGCGATAAAGCGATGTCCAACTTTGGCAGAATTATTTTGGCTAGTTTAAGAAAGCAGTATAGAAGAGGAAATAGCAACAACAGATAGAACTGAAATCTTGTGAGTTGTTAAGTGGCTTGAGTTGCCAGCTCAGGGTTTTACATTTTACACTCTTGATCACTTTGTCCAATCACTCTCCACAGAAACAGAATGATCCAAGAAGAAGTTGACAGATAACAGCCTCTGAGAGCACAGGGTAGGAGCTCTTTTCTCCTGCAACAGAGGTCAAATGAAAATTCAAGAACAACAGATTTTTAATACTACTACTTCCAGTACTTAATATACATGAATTGAGGATGTTTTATTGCATGATCATTTAGTCTGACAATTAAGGATTCCAGGATGTAAAAGTATTGTTCTTCCCTTCTTTATATTGAATGGCTTTGAAGGGGACATACAAAGTGGGTGTATCATGTCCCCATTTAAAAATCTTGTAATAAAGCCACAACTAGAACAAAGAGGATAATAACAGCACTAAGAAAGTCTTTACAGTGTAAAATTCTCCCCATTGTAAGAAAGAAATGACAAAATTACCTGTCCTGTCTGAAATGTCAGAAGCTTTTATGAAAAGGCAAATCTAGTTCTCTATCAGTGCTTCTTTCTGCTCAGTGGCTTTTAATATATCTTCTGACTTCTTACAGTGTTTAGGCTCACCTGGAAGATAAAGAAATATGATTGGGAATCTGAGTGAGGAATTTAATCAAGAGAATCTACACAGCCCTTGACAGACAGGAACTTTCTTCTCCTGACTCTTATAAGGTTAAAATGAGATTTCAGACACTGCTTTCTTTAGTTGCTTTCTCACCTGAGTAAGCATAGGATTGAATTCACTAATCATTATGGTTTATCAATAAAGCAAAAGGCAGCATGAAAGCAATAGATCACAGCATGGAATAAAAAAAAAGAAGACGTTTACATGAGTGTTTATAAAGTGGATTTGGTTTTGGTTTATTTAATCCTCCAACATACTGAAAGTCAAAATTCACCCTCTGCAGAGAAGTGCTGTTTAAATCCTCTTTCAAATGGAGAGTAAGCTTCTCTCAGATAATGAAAGATGTCAGGGTCAAGTTATAAGAATACAATTAATTTAATCAGATAGGAGCAATGACACCACGTGACACAAGCAGCCTTCGAACTAAGTGATACAACATGAATTTCAAACGAACAATGATAATACTAGCTGTTGCTCCAACTATTCCTTCAGTAACTTTGAATGAGTACATTTGAGGAAATTACAAACTGAGACAGCAGGCGTGGGGAGAATATAGTAAACTTACAGTGCTATTTGCTAACTAAGTCATAACTTCTCAGTTTTTACCAGTTGATTGAGTGATCCCACCAGTGATTAATAATGCCGAACCGAAAAATGTGAAAAAGGAATAGCACAGAAATCTGAAAAGTGAGGAAGATGTACTGGGAGAGGCATAAAAGTAAAATATAAAAGTAAAAATACAGGCAGGGAAAGATTTCTGAGTAGCCAGAAAACAACGGTACAGGCAGCTGAAAGGGAAGAGGATGATGTGTGATCTGAAAGGAACATTGAAAGCTGGTGAGTTGTTCAAGAAGAGGCTCACAGTTTAGAAAAGAGAAAAGGAAGAGAGGAAAGGGAGCTCATAAGGAAATTAAAAAAAATAACAGCTATGAATTCACCAGGGTTTCACTGTAAAGAAGTAAGAATTGCTACTGATTTTCTACTGGTTTCATTGCCATGAATGGTGGCAGAGTGGGTGCTGTCCACTCTGTAATCCAGCCACTAGCAGATAGGCCATATTCCCCCAAGCAGCATTCTTCAATGTCCCCCTTATTTTATATCGATTTAGTTCTGCAGTTCTCCAAAGGCTTTTAAAGTCTCAGAATTGGACTAATGTGTTAGAACAAAAATGACTCCTGAACTTTCAGCCTGCAGATTTTTTTTGAGGGATTTAGCAAAACTTTTATTATTATCCATAAAAACGAAAAAGGGGGTAGGGAGAGGTATAAGAATAAAATCTATTTATTTAAATATTAAAATTTTATATTTGATGCAGTGTTTTAGGAGTGGGATAGGAGGAGTTTGAGGAGGCCTTGAAACAAAAACTTTGTATGTTTAATTTTCATAAAAACTAAACATTAACTTCCAAACCACACATAACTTTCTTCCTGTCAATGCATCAGGTTCTTTATGTGATAAACTGCACTATGGATGGTTGATAACAGCTGTTATCTTATAATCCCTATCCTTTTAATAAATACATTGTTTGCTCTTCCTTCCATCCCTCCTTTGCCTTCCCTCCACCCTCATCCCATGCATGAACACAGGTGCCCTCCTTTAGTACCAGGATCCTGATTTACTGTTGCTCTGTTTAGCCACACGGTGAGCACCACAGAGACCTGTGCCCACTCTGCATGGATGCAAAGGCTTCCACACTCAGCTGAGTACCACAGGGCACTGAACAGTCACTACCATTTGCATGGCATGGATGATTACTTGATGCCACTTGCATTACCATAAATCAAACTGGCATGTTGCTGACATGGATCTGTCCGCTGCTATTTAACCTGGTTATCCCCCAGAGTCTTTTAGTTGCTGATTGTTGATGATGTTGAATGCTTTGTACAGCTTCATGTGACTGGGTAGTCCTCTGCTGTCATACAGAGTGAAGTTGCTGATAATCTGTTTTATCACAGATTTATTATCTCCTTTACATTTTGATATTAAGGATTAATGTGGCTATCATGAGTGAAAAGTTAAAAGTGTGCTAATTAACATTTATAAATCATTGAAACATGGAATTGTTTAATTAAACATAAGCGTTTTTTAAAATTAATGTTCTAATTAATAAATAACCCAGGGGAAGAAGAAAATCATCACTTTAAAAAAATCACCTTATAATAGTTCCACTTAATCTTGTAACATTCAATTAATTTCAAGTGAGATGATGGAGAGGATAAAGGTATTGTGGAGAAAAACGTCATTCAGTCACAACTGGAGTTCTTGTAATAAGGACCCTCCGGTTCTCCCTTCACACTCACCAGGATCCAGGGCAGAGCTACTTCTGTTAATAAAGTGCAGTGGTCTACAAGAACTACACCTAGAAATATATGTGATACAATGAGAGGAAAACAATCCTTTTTTAATTTTTTCTTAAAGGGGAAGCCCTCATCATAGTACATCCAAATATTCAGTGACAGCTCCCAAGAATGCAGATAGATCATCTTCCCGTGCTACCTATCTCTCTTATAATTCAATCACTCACAGAAAACCAAACTGAGTTTCTGCTTTTTACAAAGGACAGAACAATGATGGCTAACATAGGAAATTTCAATCTTAATAACTAAGTTGCTTCTCTTCTTACCTTCTGTCTCATTCTCCCAGCCCTGGTGCCTGCATGTGCTTGCATCTCCTCCCTGGGACTCAGCAAATACTGTGGACATCACTTTAGCTTTCTACCCCTCTTCTTCAGTACAGAAAGATAGAAGTAGAAAAATCTCACATGGAGAGTGCTAATAATGGCCTGACAGATGGACAGAGTTTCTTAGAATATTCAAATAACTCCAATTTGGGAAGCAGGGAAAAATTCTAAGGCCACGTGTAGGTTACTTTCTGCTTGCATCATACACAATATACTCTCCCTTTACCATCTTAAGCATCACTTACACAGACAAAAAGTAGGGAGGAGTGAGAAAACAGAGACTGCTGTGCTGTTTGTAGTTACGAGGTTTCTACACATACTGCAGCAATGATAACTCTTGCAAAAACAAATATTAAAGACCTACATTTACACAACAACAATGACAGTTTAATGGATTCCCTCCATTTAGAATGACATTAATAATTATACCACTGTGAAAGACAAATGGGAAACATTTTAGCCTGAGTTTTCCCTTTGGTATCGAATATTGCAAATTATTGCAATAGTAAATGCCTGTATTGCCTTTCTTTTCAGTTTTTTAACACAGTGGCACAACCTCTGCAGAGGTACTTAAAGCTGTTGCTGAAACCCTGTATTAATTCATTTAATCTCAAACAGGGGGGACCTGAGTCTCATCCTGTGCATTACAGTAATGTAAATATCTGCAGTATACTTCTTTAATTGGCAGTCACAGAAAAAGCCCACTGTATGTTCCATTTATTGATATATGCTATGACATAGTTGAGAAATTAATATTGGGTGTCCCTTGTTTTTCATTATAAGCATAAAGTTCCCTAAATTAGTCAGTGCTGACTTAAAAGATTATAGCACTTTGATATATAGTTAGGCTTCTCACTATATAGTAACATGGCTGGACTTTTCTTAGGAAAGAAAGTTTTAAGAAAAAGATGACATAGTCCCTCTGTAAATAATTTTAGAAGACCATAAAATACTCAAAATATTTTTCTATATCATTTAAATATTGGGAAAATAAGGGAAATACAAGAATGAAATGTTATTAAATTAAAAGTATAAACCAAACTATTTAATAACATAAAATCAAAATGTAAATGACATTGTGACTGACTCCCTACAATGGAAGAAGGAAATGGGCAAGGGTGATATTCCTGTCAAGATCAGGAGGTAATGCATGGGTGACTGACAGGAGCTCTTGCAGACAGCTGACAATTTCAACACAAAGGGGAGTGGAGGGTGGCCTTTGGTTTACATAAGCACTTGTATCAGCTGAGTGGATCCATGGACTATATTACAGTTGAGGGCATCAACCAGTGATGTAGATGATTCACCTTGTGTTCACTAGAAGAGTGTGACTGTCTCTCTGAGTTAGCCAGGCCACCCCAATATCAAGTACAAAACCTAAACAACTAGCCAAAGAATTTTGAAGAGAGCAACAGGCTTGAGCTGGCTTCACCCATGTATGCCTTACTGGTGACTGGGGACACACAGAATCCTGACAGTGAGCATATTCTACAGACTGGTAACAGGACTCGCACTGGCACTGTGACTGAGCTGCATACTGTGATTCCTCTGTTTTGCTAAGTATAATCTGCATATGTAGTGTGCTGTCAGTATATTTTGTATAACTGCTAAATCAGAAATCCCATGTAACATCAACTGTCCTCAAATAGGTAAATTTGATATTAAACATTACAGCCTTCATGCGTAGAATCTAAAAAAACCAAAGAAGCTGGTCAGAGAGTATTGGACTTTGACATTAATAAGCCACAGAAACCAGGCAAACCATTCATCAAGCTCTCCATTTAACTGGGTATTTATCTATGCTGGGAAATGAACACAAACAATCTCTGAAGACAGATAAGAGTAAATTCAACATACCACAGTGAAGAGATGTTTTGCATAAAATGACAGCTAAAAATGCCTTCACGTATCAGATGCCTTTAGAAATAACACCTGACAAATATCCTTATTCTATGCATTTTAGGCACTCTACTAAAAATCTGTAATAGTGTAAACCAGAAAATCAGCTTCATCTGTAGAAAATTCCCTGCCTTAGAAAACAAATTAGCTTTTTCTAAAGTAAGAAATATCTGCTCTCATAGGAAATGTGGAATATGAAGATCATCAAGGCAATTGAGGGTACCAAGTGCATGTCGAGTTGTATCTATCTGACCTATCAAACAGCATTTTTATTTTTTTGTTGGTCAGCCATATAAAGTCACCTGAGGACACCACAAGTGCCTTCTGCATAGTTTGAAAGATATAAGATGCAGCTTTTCCTACTGGGTTCCTCATCCAGCAGATGGGAAACTTTTCTGAGGCACTGAAATTTCAAGCTGGGCTTTAATACAAAGATCAGTGCAAATATACATATCAAAAGACAAATATGTCAGTTATTAGACAACTTCAAATGCTGTGAAATTAATTTTAGTGTAAATATTTTGATTTAGGACCCTAAATTCACCATCTGTTATTTCTGATGGAAAAAAAAAAATCTGTCAACAATAAAAGTGTGGAGTGCTGGAATGTGGAACTGTAGAATAAGTGGGAGTTCTCCATAAAAAGCATTCTTGAGCAAAATGCCAAGTCATATACTTAGGTCTAAGCTAAGCCTTATAAGCACTTCAGTGTGGCTGCTCAGACAATGCCATATTGCACAATATTACAAGGCTCTCTGTCATAAAAGCATTAATGAGTTTAGCATTTTAATTAGAAGTAAGGAAAAGAAGCATCATTGTATGCTCTGATTATTCTTACTACCCTAATACCTCAAAGCTTATTCTAACAGTAGGCAAATTGAGAAAACAAAATGAAAATGCACAGTCTTTCTCTTACTTTGATATTTCCTGGGCATCTTGCCCTTGATACTGACTTACAATCACCAGATACTGAATCATAGTCAGCCTATGATAAAATGCTTACATTAAAAAAAAAATTCTGACATTATAATGGTTTTCTGGGTGCTATGCTTGTCCTGCAAACTACAGTCAAGAGACTGATCTTCCGGATTAAGAGAATGACATAGTCCCATCCTACTACAGTTAGTGAATTCCATCTACTTAGTTAACTCTAAAATTCACATTACATTTAGTAAAAGGATGTGGTTTAAAAAATAATAATAATATTAGGTACCTAAACTAAGGGGGAGGTATTTTAATAACATAAAAATAATTACCTATTCAAAGAGAAAATGTTAGATAATTCTGTTTTGAAAGTTTACGTTATGTAAAGATACAAATGGGTATCTTTAAATTACCTTAAAATGATTCTCCCAATTCAACCAAAAGTCTTGGTATTTTATGTACAAAAATTTCTACTAGACACCAACTAGTTCATATCAAGAAGATGATATTTGTTAACATCAAATAGCTTTTATTCAGTGGTTTTAGGACACTAAAACCACACTGTTTTTACACATGCCTGAAGAAACTGTCTTATGCTGGGGGTTTGCACAACACCTTATTTCAATATTTCACATTACTGTCAATATTTGACATGGAGATACCAGACAGCGCTGCAGCTTCACCCTGGACAGCTTCATTATATTGACTGGTGCTCTGTGATGAAGTATTACCATTCAGTGGGTCTGTATTCTGTGTTTCTTGCTGGGCATCGGTGAGATCTTTCTGGTTCGGATCAGAGTTAGTGCACTTTTCTGAGTTGGATTCATCATCACTCAGAGGAGTGTCGAAAGAGACTACTTGTAGGACGATGGATCTGGGAGGACAGCTTGTACCATCACTTCCCTGACTACTCTCATTTTGTATCCTTGTTGTCTCTTCCTGTAACTGTGCATCTGTGGAATTTCTGCTTTGTTCTTTTTCCTGTTCATCAACATTTTTCACAAGTTCTTCTACAAAGAGGGAACAAAATATGTGAATTAGATAAGAAGGATAAGCCACAACTGTTTGATTTCAGAGTAGTGACTGATAGAGTCGCACATGGGAACATTGTGAACATTGACTTTCTGCATGAGGACATGTGCACTGGTGTGTTTAATATGAGTCAAATTCTGCTCCTGATTACACTATTGCAACTGAACCATTGTGGTCCGCTTTCTGGTTTAGTCTGTAATATGTACCTCTTTTTTGGCCATAGTACAGAGCAAGGAGCATCATCAGACACGCTGCAAGCTGAAGAATGGGAGCAGGAGGACCCCATACTACAGGCACATCCCCACAGTGGTGTTTACCTCCAGGACTAGAATGAGCAGAGCTCATCAGTTCTGCAACAGAGAAAGGGCATGAAGGGGAGCACCTTGCTGGCAATGGGGGAGGCATCGGAATTAAAGGGAAGCCCTGGAGGAAGTTGGCCTATCAGCCTGGAAAAGTCCAAAATATCAGCTGATACAGAGCTTCAGCTGGAACAGTTATAGGACATTACATGCATGCAATCCAGTACTGCTGCCATCATGGCTAATGGCACATGCAGAATGGAAAAGAATAAATATGAGGCATATTGTGCTTCAGGGAACAGCAGCTACAGGATAAAATAATGTTTGTGGAAGGCTCTATTCCTTCTCTATTGCAGAGACTCAGAGAACAGTACAAATGAAATGGTCCAGGCTAAAAGGAGACAGAACAGAGCAGCACAGAGTTGGTAACAGGAGATACTAGAAAATGAAGAAAACAGAGAATGGAAAAATTTGTGTTGGAGGCTAAAAAGTCTGATAAAAAATAACTGTATCTTCACATGAGGCCTATTTGTCTTGCTATTAGAATCTGCATTTCATAAATTCAGATTTTAGACTTTGTATACTACTATAAGAAGATACAAAACACCACCAACTTAAAAAACAAAAGGATCGCAGTTTGAACACCTGCACAAAATAGCTTCCTGATATTGCATAAAATTTTGAACTTGGCTGTGCACATTGTATTAAGGAAGGAAACCAAGCACTGAATTATTTATTGAGTTCAGCTGGCAGCTCTCAGAAACTCTGGATATGAGTGACCAGTCCAAATCCTGACCAAAACTGACTGCATATGACAACTGAAAGACAGCTCAGTCTATAACCACCTTTCTACCACAGTCAGCATTTGGCATCAATGCTACCTCACTTTTCTGAATCCAAAAAAGTTCCCCCTGAAGTAGAATTTGGCCTGTGCAATGCGACAGAAAGGAACACCTCCAAACCAGAACCAATGCACAGAAGCTAAGTAATTTCCCTTTGTTGTCAGTTCTTCCACT
The DNA here is from genome assembly GCF_000696875.1 of Nestor notabilis. Classification (NCBI taxonomy): domain Eukaryota; kingdom Metazoa; phylum Chordata; class Aves; order Psittaciformes; family Psittacidae; genus Nestor; species Nestor notabilis. The sequence continues at coordinate 21,199 of NW_009937725.1, forward strand.
TCCTGGCATACTTCCTAAAATATTAAGAATTTTCCAATTTGAGCCAATTTCTAAATAGAAATAGAGAGCTGCTCTTTTTGCACTCTAAATTTTCTGAAACTTGGACAAGTAATCTCTTTCTACAGACTTTTTTGTTAATAGCTAATGTAGCGCTTACAAAGAAATGGTTAGGCTAAAGACATTAAGAAACATACATGCAACTTGAAGCAAATCTGATGTTCAATTTAGATATGTTAAGTAAAACATCTGTCACTTACAGTATAATCTACCTACCTAAGGCTTTTGTCCGAATAAACTGATTTACGTGCCATATTTGCCTCCATATGGCAGAGCTACAAGCATTTTCCTTAACTTTATAAAAAAATGCAAGGAAACTCCAAGATAAAATATTTCAGATCCTGTTCAGATGCACAAGTAACTTGACGAAAGCAAAGTTGAACTACAATTGCACATAAAACTGTAACATTAACTCAGCTCACACTACAAAAGGTGGCTTTTTTAACTTGAAAGTTGGTAAGAATAGACAGTTTTTTCTCACATAATGGTGTTTTAGGACAATTCTAACCATAATTCAGATTTGTCTTGGTGTAACTGGGTGGCTGTTATGCACATTTAAAAGGAATATTCATATAGAAAGCTGAATATCTAAACTGAAAATTGCTTCACTTCACTCCCTGCTAAACTTAAACAGCAAATGAAGTTTAACAGTTTATTTGGAACAATGCTGATGGCCTGTTCTTAATTTCTGTCAAGCTGGTCATTTATTTCTATGACTGCCCTTGATATCACCTCAAGCACGTCTGCTTAAGGATATCTAAAATACAACCAAACTCTAACTCAGGTCTATGCACATCTGATGGATGTAACTTTGAAATGGAGGGTCTCTGCACGAATTTACACCTGGTAACATCCTAGTTAAAAGTCATATCTATTGCATTTAAATTGGTGCAATACTATTTGTTCCAAAAGTGAGTAGAAAAGAATATGTGAGCAAAATATTACCTATTTTAAGCATGAAAAAATACTGTGGAATTTTAAAATTTGTGGAGCTAAAACTATTGTTAAACATTAGTTGATCTATGCTGATAATCACATCTGTGATTACCACTCCATAGTGATAAAATTTCAAAGTCACTCTCAGTTAAAAAAGCTTGAAGGAAAGTACCTTGTCCACTTTGGAGGAGTTTGTCCAGGGCAACTAGAAGGAGTGACTGATAATTGTGACTGAGACTGGGAAGCCTCAAGAACAAAATCCTCTATGATGATATCACAACGTTCATTAAGATCTCCAATCCTTTTTCGTGGTATGAAGTTTCTCATCTGCTAGACATCTATGTTTTATCTTGCTTTGCTCCACTCAGTTTCAATCCCTATAAAATCTACCACCAAAAAGATGAAAAATACTGGATTCTTATAGTGTATCAGCCACTTGTGGAATATGCTATACGTGCTGGAAAAATACAGATTTCTGCTTTCCATAACAGTTAATAGTTGCACTCTATATTATATAGGACCTTTATATTGTATAAAAGAATTGGCATTTTCTGTCATTGATGCTGCTATATCATTCTGATGGAAGAGAAATATTTAACAGCCTTTAAAAAAGTCTGAGATCGTGTGCTGGTTTTGGCTGGACAGATTTGATTTTCTTCATAGCAGCTAGTACAGCGCTGGTTTTTGGAATTGTGCTGGAAACAGTGTTGATAACACAGTGTAGTTTTAGTTATTGCTGAGCAGTGCTTACACAGAGTCAAGGCCTTTTTGCTTCTCACACCACCCCAGCAGTGAGCAGGCTGTGAATGCACAAGCATTGGGAGGAGACGCGGCTGGGACAACTGACCCCAACTGACTCAAAGGATATTCCATACCACACGATGTCATGCTCAGCATATAAAGAGGAGGGAAGAAGGAAGGGGGGGACATTTGGAGTCATGGTGTTTGTCTTCCCAAGTAACAATCAAGCATGATGGAGCCCTTTTTACCTGGAGATGGCTGAACACCTCCTTGCTGATGGGAAGAAGTGAATTAATTCCTTCTTTTGCTTTGCTTTATTTATTAAACTATCTTTATCTTAACCCATGAGTTTTCTTATTTTCTTCTGATTCTCTCCACCATCCCACTATGGGGAAGTGAACAAGCAGCTGTGCAGGGCTTAGTTGTCAGCAGGGGTTAAACCATGACAGTCCTTTTTGGCACTCGGTGTGTGGCTCCAAGGGTTCAAGGTAACAATAGGTTTGATTGGAATGTGCTAGATTGAATTTATTGCTGCTATAGCTGTTTAGCTATTAATTGGCAGGCTCCTGTGCTTGTCATTGGGATTACTTGCCTTACTGTATATTAGTCTAGGGCCTGTTAGTGGCTGCTTTATGATTTCACTGCTTGCTGTGCTGCTCTACTGCTTATCATCTTACTGTGCTGTGCCTGGGCACATTTTGATAACAGTAACGGCCATGTGCCTGGGGTGGCTGGGCATTGCTACTGCTCCTGTGCTGCTGTACTAGCTGGAACTCCAGTGTGAACTTGAGTTGAAGGGACTGCGACCTGTGGATGAGTCCACATGCTGAGTAGAACACTCCAAAGTGTCTGTGGCCATGGATAAGACCATGCCAGAACAGGTACACCTCGAAGCGTCTGTAGACATGGTTATGTCTGTGCCACTGCAGGTGTACCTCTGTAGAAACTGTGGCCCATGGATAAGTCCTTGCTGGAGAAGGTACACCTTGAAGTATCTGTGGCTGTGGATAAGTCTATGCTGCACCAGGTACATCTTGAAGCATCAATGGGTGTGCATGAGGTCATGCTGGAGCACCTCAAAGCATGTGGCCATGGATAAGCCCATGACAGAGCAGGTTCAGCCCTGGAGAGACTGCAGCCAGGCGTAAAGCTATGTCGGAGAAGGTTTACTTCTGAAGTGACTGTGGCTATGGGTAAGGCCATGATGGAGCAGGTATCTCTCTGAAGGCACTGTGGCCCATAGAGAAGGCCACGTGGAAGAGGGGCATCTCAAAGCAACTGTGGCTGTAGATAAGCTTATGCCACAGCAAAGTACACCTCTGAAAAGACTGTAGTGCACAGACAAAGCTCCATTTGAAGCAGGCACATCTCTAAGAGACTGCAGTCTCTGCATAAGCCCAAGTCAGAGCAGCGGCAAGGTGAATGCAATTCCATTGCAATGTTAAACCCGATGGTCTGGTCCAAAGGACATGGGGTGGAGATTGTAATGGAAATACTTTTAAGCTGTTGTAACCCAGGATTTCAGTTGTATGTTACAGGAATTACTATAGAGAGACCTGTCGGAACCAATGGATGACATTGTCAAGGACAGAGTCAAGGCCTTTTCTGCCTCTCAAGCCATCCCACCAGCAAGTAGGCTGGGGGTGCACACGGAGCTGGGAGGGGACACAGCAGGGATAGCTGACCCCAACTGACTCAAAGGATATTCCATACCACATGATGTCATGCTCAGCATATAAAGTAGAGTGAAGAAGGTGGAAGGGGAGGGGACATTCAATCATGGTGTTTGTCTTCCCAAGTAACAGTTAAGCATGATGTAGCCCTGCTTACCTGGAGACGGATGAACACCTGCCTGCCGAAGGGAAGAAGTGAATGAACTCACGAGTTTTCTCACTTTTAGTCTTCTGATTCTCTCCCCTATCCCACCGGGGAAAGTGAGCCAGCAGCTGTGTGGGGTTTACTTGCTGGCTGGGGTTAAACCACAACAGACTGGGACAGTGACTGAATAACTAAAATTGAAGCAAGGCACTGATAAGTTATTACCATCAGTGTAAGAGAAATAGAGCTGGCATGATGACAAGCAGTGCTGGACAGTAAGGATTGTAATAAATACTGTGGCAGAGTCTCTGCCTCCATCCATCCATGAACTGCCAGGACCTTCTGAGAACAGCAGGCAAAGCTGCTGCCTCTCATCCTGCACTGGGCTGCTGGGAAAAGCAAGTTCCTCCTCCTCTATAGGCACACATTGTCATGGCCAGCCAGAGATGGAAATGGGGTATGTTAAATTAACAATGTAACCTGGCATTTCAACATTGACAATATTTAATAAGAGTAAATAGATGAATAAGATTAGTAAGATTAAACAGCATTCTTGGGCCTCTAGAAAACTCCCCTCTGTTTTTTTGGGTGGATGTCAGGCACTAAACAGTGTAAAGATTATCATATTCATTCAGATAGACAGAAGTCTGTTGTGCAGTGAACTCAGAGTATCATAGAATCATAGAATGGTTTAGGTTGGAAAGGACCTTAAGATCATCTAGTTCCAACCCCCTGTCACGGGCAGGGACACCTCACACTGAACCATGTCGTCCAAGGCCCTGTCCAACCTGGCCTTGAACAGTGCCAGGGATGGAGCATTTACCACTTCTTTGGCCAACCTGTTCCAGTGCCTCACCACCCTCACAGCAAAGAACTTCTTCCTTATATCTAACCTGAACTTCCCCTGTTTCAGTTTGAACCCACTACCCCTTGTCCTATCACTACAGTTCCTGATGAAAAGTCCCTTACCAGCATCCTTGTAGGCCCCCTTCAGACATTGATAACAATATAGATAAAAGTATGTCTTATTGTTGCTACTTGTTTTGCTCTCTCTGTTTTAACTTAATAAAAGTGCCTGGACCCAGCTCTGTTTGCGTATTTTCAACTGTTGGTACTGTTTTCTTTACAAGAACCCAGTGTTATTCAGCAAAATTTGTGTGAGTTCATCTGTAAACCAAATTGCTTCTCGTAACTGGTCTGTTAGGAGGGACTCAGTCTTATCCCTCTCTTCTGTTCTTCTGTGCCATTTCTGAACTCCTGCCTTTGATCACTGTCCTTCATGAGAAGCAACAATGGTATTTGATATGTAAACATTGTAGAAGTGACTTTCTTTCCTTGTGTTTAGGTTGGGCTGTTGGCAAGGTGTCTGCAATGCATTGTTTTGTTTGGAAAACTGGCAGCAGTTATGAGGCAACAGCCAAATTTCAGAATAATTGAAAAATTCTGGTACTTAGTAATTTGACACCTACAGAAAACGCAGTGATCTAGTACACTACATTTAACTACTGAAAGCGATTTCTTTTCTCTCTTTTTCATCAGCTACTACTCTTCTTTCATCACCTTTTTTTATCTGGCTTAAAAAATCTCTGAAAACTGAAGCTTTTTTTTTTTTTTTTTTAATTGCTTGCCAGAGTGGATGGGAACAGTGAATTCCTGTCAGTTTAATGAAGGACTAAGTTGTCCACAAAATACTAAACCTGTCACCCGGCTTAAGCTTTCGAATCATGTAGGACCTTGTGGTCTCCAAAGTATCACTGTTCTGCCACTGCAGAAGCTCTGGTGAGTCTTCATTATCAACTACAACATTGATTTCCATCAGCTCAGCTACAGTACTGCCTGTGTATGTAGCAACACTTTCGAGACATGGTCTACTAAGTGGTGAGGAAGCTTTTCTATGTTTTGGTACTTTCTCTTCTGTACATGTCCATCCATTTTCTTCTCCTGGCCTTTCTGTAATAAGAAACAGAGCATTCAGCTACTATCATCTGCACAGTTATAGGGTTTATAAGATACCTTTTTGTCTCCAGCAACTGACCACTTGAATATGTACTGACTTAACAAGAGTGGAGAGGAAAACCACAAAAGCCATGTGTGAGCACAACATCTCGGATCAGCTAATGACAGTGACTGCCACAGTGCTAGACCCCAGTAAAGCAAATGTCTGGTGAATCACATTGCTATTTTCATTGGCTATATTGAAAATAAGCTACAAGAACTTACCCTTACAGAAAGACGCAATGACATTGGACGTATTAAGAATTAGCAAAGCTATTAACCTGCACTAAGAACTAAATTGAGGATTCTGCAATGAAGAATGTTGCTGGACATTATGGACTGTCTGTGTATATTACCACAAACTTTGTTTTCTAGGCTTGCCACTGCTTCCAGAAAGCAGTGACAAACAACCAAAACTTGGACAAAACGGTAAGGAACTGCACCTTTCTAAAAGAAATGTTCTCACATCAGCCATTTTAGACAGAAAAGGAAGCAATAAGCATCAAAACTTTGCAGAAAATGAGAGGACTGATCCTGGTACCCCTGGAACTTAGAACTAAGTTTAAAGACACGGCCAAGAGTTCCAAAACAACAGTGATGTTTAGCAACCAATCATTTTCAAATTCAAGAATACACTGCAGTAACACACAAAGTTATTTAGACACTTATTCCTTCCTCTTTCAACTCCTCACACATATGTCATGACAGATATAGGAGTATATAAAAGCACTGCAAACCGCATAAGCCAGTGGCACTTGATGTCACAGCATTACATCATACACAAAATGTAGCATATGCTTAATTAGCTTTTTACTAAAAGATTTGGTTAAAAATAATTTGTGAGTTTATGTTTTCCTAGGGTGGCTATCTCTGCCTGTTACTTCTCTTTTGCTGTTTAGCTGTAAGCACGGGAGCTTGAATGCTGGGACTTCCAGGGTAGGGGAAGGGAGGTACATGCTGCTCCGAGCCTAGTAGAGGGAAACGGTGTTTTAAGTTATGTAGTTTCTCACACACAGAGGCCAGCCAGTGTATACTCCAGGGGCATAGAGAACAGGTTCCATTACCAGGTTCAGTTACCATTCCTTAGTCAGTGATTTACCAGGTACTACTAATACAAAATGTTTCTTGCTACTCTTAGCTCAATCCATACATCGCAATTGCTCAGATCATGGTGAAAAATTCTCCTTTCCCCACTGTTCTGAACGCTTTTCCGGATTAGCTCAAAAACTGCTTATGACCTAACAGTTTTAGCATTGCAATTAAAATCACTGTCACGGGTGCTAGATGAGACTCCTTTAGCCTCCTGAATTTATTTTTCTCCAACAGATTAAAACAGTCTGTCAGGGTAGATTTCATGTGCCAAACTGTCAGTCGGTTTCTGACTGTCACACACCTCTCCCACCACCCGCT
>NW_009937725.1:28186-119144 GCF_000696875.1 Nestor notabilis
CTAAATCACATTAACATGCTATCAGCTCATCGCTCTCAGATTTTTGCATTTCAGCAGATGTTACTCTCTTCTTATTAGTGAGTCTGCAGAGAAAATCTTCCAGACAAAATGGAACCGAACCCTGTGGTTATTGTGACTGGAAGTATGCAGGACTGAAAGTGCCTGAAGGGGGCCTGCAGGTACCATGCAGAGGTCTTTCAGAAGAGGCATTTGTTATTCAAAGTTGCTGCCCACAGGGGAAATAAAAATAAAACTGATCTCTACTCCAAAGATGCAATAGTTGGCATTTTTTTCATGTTATTATCATTATCAAAATTAAACACAGAACAGTGCGAGAGCCTCGTTCACCCTCACCTTTTTTTCACCCCATTCTGACGCAGTCAGACATACCACCTTTGAGCCATGCAGCCCAGTGCACTGCCAAAGGTCTTGAGGACAAGGTTTGCCAGTGATCATTTTCCACACAAATAATGCAACCTTTGGTCACATCGTCTAACAGTTAATTCTTCATAAGAGTTACACAACCATAAAATGAGTACAACAAGCAACACTGCTCTTGTATTATCCTGAAGATGAACAACAACAAGTAACACTGCTCTTGTATTATCCTGAAGATGAACAACAAGTAACACTGCTCTTGTATTATCCTGAAGATGAACAATGTTAGCATGCTTCAGTCATAGGCCCATTTGACTGCGTGCTGTATTCCCTCATATTATTACACAACATGAGGTGAGTGATGTAAGCTGTCTGTGCCTTTTTTTGCTCAACTATAAAGCAAAGATAATGATACTTATTTATCCCTGTACTTTTTTATTTACAATGACATCTGCTGAATAGAGGGTAAGCATGATTACTAGTGCATACCCTTTTGCTCTGTTAAGAGTACCTGAGCTTGACAATCAATGATTGACTTGATTAGTAAAACTTTAGAACATTTTTATACAAAATAAGCATGAAGGAATACACATTGTAGGCATAAGAAATAAACATTGTATTTTTAAAATATTAATCATTGTGTTTCAATTTCTGTGTGTTCTAAGAATTGCATCATGAAGGATCTTATATGATATTTAAATCTGTCCCAACAAGTTATGTGTTTCTTACAAGCCTTCTCAGTAGGTCAATAATTTCCAGACCTTAAAATCCATTTAGCAAATGTTTTCTCTAATGGAAGAACCTCTCAGACTCATCTGAGCATCTTTACTGTCTATTTGCTACAACTACCACAATTGCAAATAGCAGCAGCACAGGATGGAATTGTCTCTTTATCACTGTGTTGAGTTGAACAAAGACAGATTAGGGGTTTGGAATATTAATTAAACATCAAGGCTTTCAAATTAGAATCCCAGATGTTTGATCATTATGGTAATTCCCTGTTAACAGCATTCCCTGAAAAGCCTGAGAAACATTCTTCTAATTCTCCAGTGGTGAAAGGTTGAGAACCCTTAGGCTATAGAGCACTGAGCTCCTCTGCATCAATTATACAAGACATGGCCTTTTTAGCAAAATGGAACCATCTTATTTAGTGAGCCTTCTGTTAAGGAAGCTGTCTAGGTGGATAAATGCTTTCCTTACTAACACAGGCCTTTCCAAAATAAAGCATACTGTTCCTTGCACAAGCTGCTTGCTCTGAACCAAGTCTCAACAACAACTATCTTTCCAGGGAGGGATACCACCAGCACCTCCAGGAAAGCTGCCCTGTCAACAACACTGTCAGTGTGTCTTGTTTTTCTTGCTCTGGACTGTCCGGGCATAGGAATCAGATCGTCTTCTTCAGCCCTGCCTCCCAACCAGTGCTAAGCGAGTAGCCTTATCCTGAAGAGGTGAGAAGCTGGAACAAGTTTGAATCATGACCAGCAAATTATACGGGTTGTTGCTAGTTTCCTTTTTATATTATTTGTGTATCTCTATTACTACGTTTGGATAGAGACAACTGTTCCTGAGCATGTTAACTAATCTGGGAACAATGTTTGCAGAGCCCACTGCCAAGAATGCAGATTGTTAACAGCACAAGTACTGTTTGTCATAGTCAGATCAGGAAGTATGTTTGGAGATCTACACTAACAGTCAGCTTACTTACTACCATGGCACGCTGTCCTCACATACATGACTTTGTCAGGGAATTCAGGTCTTTGCAGCTTGTTGTAAATTATCTAGCTAGGAACAATGACAGCAATAACAACAGTCTTTTCACCTGGCAGTGATTTACCCCTGATATTTCTTCCCTCAGTATGTGCTCCTACTAACATACAAATAAAACACAAGTACATACATATGTCCAGCGCAACTTGAAGACTTTTCATCAGGCAATAGAGTTAGACAAGGTAGCATGAAATCCAGACAGTAAGGAAAAAACAATCTGAAGTTCAAGGTCTCAGGATATTCCCTTACAAGCTTAGTAAAACTTAAGTGCAAACTGAAGGGAATTCCGAGTGGAAAGGGAATGTATTTTAATATTTTTCATTATTTACTAAAGGTTAATTTTGCACATTCTGATTAAGGATTTTCAACATTTGCAGGGTGCAACTTGAGAGCAGATATACTGTTCATATGGACCAGCTTGGGAAGACTCCTTCTTCCATTACGTGAAAAGGAACTTGTGTTACCTCAGTGCTGTATCTAGGGCTACATTCACTTAGTGAAAACCTCTTTTCCAGCAGCCCTTAGTGCCCACATATGGACTAAGTACCCACACATTCCATTCCAGATGAATGGAAAATATCTTAACTTTCACAAAATGTATATAATATCCACCACCCCCCGCCAAAAAAAATGAAACTAAACCAAACCCCAACTCCTTACTATATCTGTATTACCAAAATAAAAACCTGTACTCAAAAGTATTTGCACTATTCGCAAGGTTCCTCTAGATGCTAATCAGACACCTTGAAGGTCTTCATGTCATGCTCATCAACTGCAGATGTTGCTGCAAGTAGTCTTTTTGTGGGCACAATTTTCTATAAATCTCTTTCTTCTATATATCTCTTTCTTGCTCTCACAGAGGTTTTGTAAAACAGATTTAACCATAATCACACAGAGCTGATATTGGCCATCACACTCTGGCCTCAACCAGCTATTTTCACTTACCCAGCAATTTTCCTAATGTACATTCTACCACAATTCCATAACTCTGTTCAGGAAATACTTAGACACACTTTATTAGCCAAGTTGATGGAAGAAAAGAAGAGCATCCTAGAATATGGACAACAATCTCAACAAAGTCCGTAGAGTCTTGAACATTATCAGCTCTGCTTTTCAAAGTAGAAAGCTTGCCCAGAGCTTCCTGGATCTTGCTGGTCCTCACATTAATATTGACTGCATAGAGAAACAATCATTTAATCAGAAGAATTCTTAAATCTCTTGCTGTGAGAAGCTTTGTTTTCGAAGGCTGTCAACAGCCCAGTAAAACTGGCCTGTATGTATCAGTAATTTATGGAACACTGTAACCAAGAAATTATCTCTTTGATAGCACTGTACACCTCCAAAACAATATACCAAAAAGCTGATGTACCAAAATCAAACACTTTAGTTACATGTAACTGCAAATGGCAGACTCCCAGATAACAAGTTCTCCAATTTTCCATATTGAATGACCTTACATGTAGGTAGCCTAGGGCTGCTTGATTCCTGCAGGCTGTAGCTAAGTGGTCTTCGGCACCCAATGTCTGCTATTAATACTGATGATCTCAAATTAGTAGCTTTGTCTTTTTGACCAGTCAGTATCAGCTGAACATACCAAAAGAGGCAAACAACGTAAAGCTGCTCATGAAGAGACAATATTAGTTAAATCTCCTCAGCTTTCTCTTCTACCTAATAGTCAAATCATTGCCACAATAGATGTGTGGAAGCTTGTTTTTACTTAATGTTCTCCTAAAGAGAATACCCATTTGCAATTTAGCACTAAATTAGAATTTAGTGCAGCTCAGCAGTGGTTTTCTGTCTTGTCTGACACCTCTTTGAGGAAAACAATGCTGCTTTGGATGACAGATGAAAGATAGGGCTAGCACTGGGTTCCAGGATACCATTTCCTGAAGTCATTATCAGATCATGTACAGCAAGACCAGTCCCAGCAGTGAAACAGTATACTGAAATATTCCAGGTGCTTACTTGGAAGCAACACAGACTGTGGACAAAATATTCCCAAATGGCATTCACTTAATGTGGATCAAGGTTATAAACTGCTTTCAACAATTAACATGAATCATTTCACTCAGAAAACTAACTCGAGAAAATTTTCAGGTATGGCTTATGAACTAAGATGCTTGATGCAGGTTTGCTTTATTAACTATCAACCACCAAATGAAGAATCACTTTTTGCCTTGCTTGGGTCTAATACATGCTGTGAATACCTAAATCTCTAGATCCATTGGGTCATTTAAATAACTGCCTGCAGCATAGTCCCAAGAAGCCTGCAATACTGAATTTTGTTCCATACAGTTGGGAACAGATAGCATTTCTAATAGCAAAGCACAACTTTTACGTTTCTTAAGAAATGTGGCAGCACACATTACTTTGAATTGTTGCTTTTGGCATTTAAAGCAGATGTCAGTATGAGTTATGATTACATGTGCAAGAATGCACATTTCTAAACCAGACCACTAAAGGTAAGCTGAGCAGCCCAAAGCCTTATCGTACTGGGTATAAGATTTCCTCTCATCACCTGACCACCTGCATCTCTGTACACCTCCTGGGAGAACAAAACAGGACCATCTAAACAAACATTAAGACATAAAATATATGAATACAAGACAACTATGTATTTTTGTAGGTTGAAGGAAATTAAAAAATGAAAGTAATGGAAGGTTAGGGAGTAACCCATAAAAACTTTCCACCTTAGTATATCATACCTTCTACTGCTAATTCTTTCCATCTTTCTTTGTTTGCTTGTATGATCTTCATCAAGTTGGCCTTAAAGCTTGTTAGGTCTACAGTTGCTAGAGAATTTTCTGTGTGAGTCCCTCCATCACTTGTACTTTTAAAACCGGGTCGTCTTTGTGCTTCAGCATTGCTTACTGCTCCCAAACTATTTTGGCTGCAGAAGGGAAAAACCCCTAAATTATTAACACTGTCAGGTAATTTTAATAGTACACAAACAGCTAATTTGAAAAAAATTCCTTAGGGCCTACATGCAATCAGTAACTTGAAATAATAGTTTTCACCAAAGAGTGCCTGAGATACAAGACATTTCTTCAGCTCATGAAGTTGTAACCTGGGACCGATTCTTAACAACCTTTTTCCAGGGAATTCTTGAAAAAAAAAGTGACAGCTGAAAATACATTACTTGTACGTTGTTTCTTGAAAGAATATTTATATAGCTATTTAGCTTCTTCGCTATGATTTTGAACAGTGAATGGTATCTTTGGGGCTCACAGGAAAGACATCTGAAAATAATTCCTTTATCCTGCACCTCACCTGAGGAAGGATCATAAGCCTTTGTTCATCTACCACTCAGTCATAAACATCAACTGAAAATGAAGCCTAGAGCTATTAGTCATTTGCAGCTGCTAATCACTCATTTGTGAAGAAGACAGTAGGTAAACAAATCTGTTAGCAATAATGCCTTAGTTTAGCACTTTTCCCCAAACCACTAAGAACCCTGTCATAAATGTCTACTTCTGTAACTTCTACTTACTTCTAGTAACCAAAATACACGTAAACTCATGATCAGAAAAGTTAGGTTCATCATTTTACTGTTAAGCTCTAACTAATGCACCACAAATGAAAAATTTCCCTTAAGAGTTATCATATTAGTAGCTTCAATGAAAGCTCAAATTACAGTTTTAAAATGAAATAAATGTGGTAACAGAGGTAGTATCTGTAAGAGCACCTGCTTACTGAACAATGCTTTCAACATGGAGTCACTCAGATAACAATGTCTGTCACAGCTAATTTGTTTTATAGACAACTTCTATAATGATACAGAAATCAAGAGCTTGATGGGCAACCACACTCCCTACCACACCTCACTGTATTTAGATGTCTCAAGTGGAATATAAGTGGAATCCGTTTTGTCTCAAGTGTATATATCAAATAATACTAATATGGAAAGGCGAAGAAGAAAAGTGACCTACAGCAGAGTAAGAAACAGAAACCCTCCCCTGAAACCACCTTCACCACCTCCACTTTCAATTGTCTCTGAGAAAGAATGACTTTTGGAACTGTCAGTTAAAATTATACTGAAAATGGATCAAGATAAGAGAACCAGAAACTCCAATAATCTACTGCAAGGTTTAGAGTCAAAGGAAAAAACTGTTATTAGATATGCTGTAGAAAATCAACTTTATATGTTATACATGTGTATTCTGCTTGTTATTGTGCTTTTGTTTCTTTATATGCATGACTGTCCGCAGTCAATGGAGTAATAGCGTACTGCAAATACAATATAAAGCCACATGGTGGCAATACTGTACAGCTGTTTAAGTTACTTTTCCAACTGTTTAAATAATTGCAGTAATTCTGAGAATGACATTATTATGTTAATTTCTATTAATTCAATAACTAAGCAGTGCATTCATACCTGGGTGCCCCAAGTGCAGGACTTTCAGATTTTGATGCTTCCTCTATAAGAGGCATAACAATTTTCTCCATCGAGTCAGTAAGAAGAGAAAATGTTGGTTCTACAATGAAATCAATGAAACCTAAAGAAGAAAAAGAAAGAAAAACAGATTTTACATTTCCACAGCTCTCAATTCTAAAAAATACTTGATATCAAGCTGATTTTCTGACTGTAGTCCTGATTCAATATACTAGATACCAGTAGTATAATCTTGAAGAAAAAAGCACAAGTAAAAACAAAAATACTTGAAGCTGTATAAATATAAGTAGGTATTAATAATTATAACTTTTGATTCCTTTTCCTTGTAAGTTTTATGCACTGCAGAACACACCTACCATTTAGAATGAATAGAAGGGAATCTACCATTGAGTCAGGGGGCTGTAAGTCATACTGTCTCTTTTTGCTATTCGGAGCTTCTTGCCAAGGAGTTAATATTTCAAATTGCTGTTTGTTATTCTGTGGAGGTAAAGTGTTATTTCACAGTGTGTAGGAGTGTTCTGTCAAATCAGTGAAGAGAACAAGTAATATCCTTAGAAGACAGCATTCATCCCACAGTTCTGAGATGTCAGCTCCGAACAATGTCTTTTACATTTTAAAGTGCTCATCAAGGTATGGAATGACACAGTGAGAGAATGAAGCATTATTCTCTGCTGAGCACTTAACAGAAAAAAAATAAAAATGCTAAAACACGAGCTAGCAATGGGTTTCCAGATGTCTTCATACTCTAACCATACAACACAGCACAAAGGTGAGCAACAGTGCTTCAGCCTAGGATCCAGCTTCCCTCCTGCCACAGGTATGATAGGATGCTCAAGCACATTGCCTTTCAAGTCCCAGTGAAATGGAATAAAGGACATTTTGAGTGACAAGATCAGACAGGATGACATGCTTCAATTCAAGTGTAAGACACTGTCACCTATAGAATGCTTAAGTACTCTGTTCACTCATGTAAAAAGTACAGCTGTTGGTAGGATCTACTGCTTTACTCAGTATGCTTCTAGTGTACGTCCTTGTAACTAGCCCTGGTGATCTTTACCAGTTTTACTTCCTTATTATTGCTGATGAAAATGGTGATAGAGAGAACCAAGAAACACATTTCTGAAAATGGGAAGCTGAAGTTGGGCCACTTTTCACCAAAATGCAATTAGGACTGACAGAAACACAATGCAATGGTTCTTGTCAACCCAGGAAGGCTTGAACCTCTGTAGCTGACTCTGCCACACTGACAGTCTTAACTGCAGTCCAGATATCTGATGTATTAATTAGCGCTGAGATTCATCTACAAAATGGTACCCAGCTTTCAGATTATAGTAGAGACAGACCTGTGAGTTCTTGAGCAAGAGTTAATCTGTCTGAGGACACGATCTACCAAACCCTAAAGTGTGTACAGTAAACATTGTTCTCATGTCCAGTACTTTGGTTAATCCCTCTCTGACCCTTCCTTGGCATCACATATGCTGAAATTACTTCATGTACTTTTGAAACCAGCACATTTCTGCTGTAAAAGCATATGAATTTGGTAAATAGGTGCAAAGAAATACCTTCTATATAATGGCATTTGGAACATCTGCAATTCAAAATGGGTATAGGAAATGTCCACATGATTTTACATGCTCCTACACATACAAGAAAAAGAAAAACACTTGTCATTACCTATTTGGGACTGAGCAACCAAAGTAGACTTGCGGTCACAGAGTGGGGAAAATTGAAGACCTAAAGCAGCCTCCTTGTCTCCCTGCAAACAACAATGTTTAATATTACAACTATATATTTGACAGAGGGACAGAGAGACAAAGGAATCGGAACATTCCAGCATTTATTCAACAGATTACTTTGTTCACTTATATTCCTAAATAAAAACAAGCCACAGGCAAAAAAACAAACAACCCAAACACTGCTCCCCCCCCCCAAAAAAAAAAAAACAAACCAAACCCAAACCCCTGATGTTTTATCTTTAAATTTTCAGGAAAAGTTAAGGTCAAATTCTAACTTACATTTGGCAATTTTTATCTTAAGGAACTTATTGCAATCAAGTTCTCCTCCAGAACAAGGCATGTACTGATGAGATTTAACGTATATGAAGTCCATCGGTATTCACAGGTTAGTACTGTTGACCCCAGATGTAATGGGATTGGAGATACTTAGACATGTTTGTAATCATAGGCCAAATGCTAAACATTTCTTTTTATCACATTGGTTTATCCAACATGTAAAATTTCTTCAATAGATTCACACAGGTCAAGGGCATGACATGACTTGAACTCATTCTCACTAGTAGGCATGTGTTTCTTTTGCTGAAGCCACAGAAAAGCACAAGCTCAATTTCATTACAACGATGATTTGTACAACCTACTTCTGAAAATATTTCACACCTAACACATTAAAAGAAGGTTTTGTCATAACAGTCTTAACAGACCAGGGGGTGTTAATCTCCATTTTCAGCATGTTAGACATGCAAGTCAGCAACCAACTTGGTAAAGCTCAAGAAGAAAGTCTTAGTGGCTCAAATACTTCTCATTGCAGGAGGGCTGGACTAGATGACCTTTGCAGTTCCCTTCCAACCCAAACTATTCTATGATTCTATAAAAAAACCTGAAGAGACATCTTTCAAAGGAGACTATAATTTGTGTTGCTGGAGAAACCTAGTCCCCAGAAGCACTGACATTACAGATATAGGAAAACTTCGCCTTTCAAGTAAAATGAATCAACATACTACATCAGACATGGACACTGCTGTTTCATGCCTATTCAGTGGGGAGCAGTACATGATTATATCATTTTCCCAAAGATCTCATGAGAAGCTGATTCATGAAGGGGGCCGTATCAACATTCTTTAGCCTTTTTATCATGTGTCATTGAACTAGATTTGGGGAAAGTTTAAAACTGTAATACCAATAAACGCACTTCAGCCACAGGAACAGACGTAGCTCACAGACTGTGTTTCATGTGGAAATGGAGAATTTTATCACTATGACCTTTAAATTTTACACCTAAGTGTTGATAATTTGATTTCAGGGTGTAGATGAACACATGAATACCTACTACTAGGAGCAGTGCTAGAGCTATCTCCATGTAAATGTAGGAGCCAGATTGTGATATAATATAAACTGGGGTAGATCTAATGATTTCAGCCATTGTTGAATAAAGGATTTCTAAAGCAATATTAATTTTCTAATCTTCCCTTAACCAGGTATTTAAAAAGAGAAGATTTGGCACAAGAATAATGGCTTTAAACTTAAACAGGGGAACTTTAGATTAGATATAAGGAAGAAGTTCTTCACAGTGAGGGTGGTGAGGCGCTGGAATAGGTTGCCCAAGGAAGTTGCGAATGCTCCAACCCTGGCGGTGTTCAAGGCCAGGTTGGACAGAGCCTTGGGCGACATAGTTTAGTGTGTGGTGTCCCTGCTCATGGCAGGGGGGTTGGAACTAGATGATCTTAAGGTCCTTTCCAACCCTAACTATTCTATGATTCTATGATTCTAAGAATCAGTTTGATTTTTTTTTTCTGTTTTCAAGCAGCTCTTTAACCCAATTATGAATTACTTTGCTATTAATATAATACATAATTAATACTTAAATGTCATATAAGTCTAAATCTATTGTAATTGTAATAATGGACAGAGCACTGATATTTAAATTGATCATTAATAAAGATAAAGATCAGTAAGTAAAAAAAGATATTTTCCCAGGTGCTGAACTCTCTGGACAAATTCTCTTTTTGTGCTTTTGGATCTATTCACACTAAAAGCAGAATGCTAAAGAAGCTGTGATACTTCTTTGAGTGTCTTGAACTGTGCATTTCTTTATTTTAAGGTTTTGAGACGGGTGGGTGTATTTCTATTTTAAACAAGTAGCTCACATTTTTCTTGGCATTATAACACACCTTTTGTAGTTGTTGCTTTTAAGCTTAATGCATTGTTTGGTTTTTTTCAACTGGCACATATTCAACTGGCACAACTGTTAGCTGTAGTTAACTAAGATTTTTGTCTAGGTGAATGTTCATTTTCCACTGGTGCACACTACTTAGAAAGCTGGCTGTTAAAGCAATGGTTTTGCATCATCAGTTTCAGACTCTGATGCTTTTCCCTGTATAGCAGTAGAAATTGTTGAATTACTATCTTTAAAGAAAAGGAGGAATTAGTGTGAAGTGTCCCTGTCCATGGCAGGGGGGTTGGAACTAGATGATCTTAAGGTCCTTTTAAACCCTAACTATTCTATGATTCTATGATTTTGTATACATCTGGACTACTTCATCTTGGTTGACACAGATTTGGAAATTGCAGAGATTTCTACCACACACTCATATCAGCAGACCAGAGGATGCACAATCAAGCCAGCACATATAGGAAGCAGGACACCCACTGTGTCTGCACTGCTCAGTGCATTTACATATGTACAGTTACTGGATCGCACTTTACATGTGTTGGAACTACTCCACACACACTGTTCTTAGTAGTATCTATAAAGAGGGATTCAGTTCCTTGCACACTCCTCTACAGCCTGAAATACTTTCACATTTGTATTGCTAAGCTGAAGACATACATACATGGTGATTTGATTCTACTGTTGAATGTCTTCTCAAGTGTTTGAGCAGCTTATTTGGGATCCAGTTACTTCTTCTAATAAAAGGATAAAGTAATAACTAAAACATCAGCTGATCATATGCACTCAATGACCAGTGTGATACTGTTTATTGCTAGTGCTATATCCACTAGACTGGACACATTGCCTCACTGTCCCATGGGCTCTGTCTAGTCTGTCTCTCTGTGTCTAAAATGTTTTTACAGTTGGTCATTCCTGACCTTTTCTAATATATATCTGTGGTAATCTGCTCCTCCTTTTTCCTCTCAAGTACAAAATCCTCATAATTTCCATTTACAGAAGCAAACACGAACTCATGACTCTACTCAGTATTTCCACAAAACTCAGTCCATTCATTATTTACACTAAGGCACCAGGTCTCTAATCTGTCTCCTCTGCGCAAAGCCCAGAGTCAAGGATGTTCTGATGCTCCCTGCTGAGAATTCTTATAAAGGACCTCTAGGAACCAAGCAAGAACCTTCTCATGCAGATAGGCCTGATAACCCCATACTGACATACTGACTTTTTTATTTTCTGACACCTTTCCCGCATCTGATTTGAAAATGAGAGCATATAGCAAAATACAGTCAACTTGAGCAAGACATACACTGTTCCATTATCTGTATTAACCATTTTTAAACCATTTTTAACTGTAGAAACTGGGTAATACTTAAACTGAATTTGGATTATCAATTATATTCAGTAACTGTTATGTTCAAAATGTGCATGGGCACAAATACTCATTAGCTGGAGAGCATTGCTTTGGAGAGATGTGGGTTTTTTCACCTGCTGAAGTGAGTAAAAAAACGGCAACAGTGACACCAGCATCTAGTGGGCTTCCTCTTTGAATTCAGTATATCACAGAAATGAACACTTTCACAAAGGTGTGTCTTCATTTTTGTTTTAGGGTATATGGACACAGCATTATCTGGATGATACTATCCACCCTCTGGCTTTGAATTAGGCTGTTATGAAAGCAAAATCTTCAGATCTATGTGGCATATGCATGGCAAGTACTGGCAAGGAAAAGAAATAGGATGGCTTTCTGAAATATGAAATGGAGACAACTTTTTGCCTTCTTTGCTGGAAATTAATTCTTCCTATTTTCAAGTCCCTCATGCTAGTGCTTCTTTTTAACTGAAAGCATATATAAATCTCTGTCTACAGAATGAAAACAGCTTGACAAGTTATATTATAACTGAAAGAAAAAAAACCCGTACAACTCAGAATCCTGGTATCAGCTGAAATAGATATAGAACCATAACAATTTAATCTTATGCATGCACATACAAATTGAATTAATGTCAGTAGTATGTGTGAAGAGTATAGAATATATACTACTGACTATGCTTGTCAATCACAACCAACAGCATCCTTGCTGGCAGACTTATGAAAAGATTTAATTGCGTAACCATTGCTTCTTGAACTAGATTTATTAAAGGATTTTAAAAATGGCACCTGTCGAAAAAATTCTTCCATCAGGGCCATGGTCCACCGGTAGTGCAGTTCCCAGGATTTTGCTGGATGGCTTATGTCTGCTGCATGTAGAATCAAAGACATGGCTTTGGCTTTGTCTACCCTGTCAATTCAAGGACATGCTCCAATTATCTCAAAACAAAAGCAACTATTTAAATTCTTTTCTTGTACATGAGCTCATTGAAAGACTCTAGATAAGGAACAGAACGGAAAATAACTTACCCCTCTGTCTGCTGTAAAGTATGTCGCATCGTCTTAATTTGTTGGAAATGACCTGACATATCTGTAGACAAGACCATCTCAATGACCAAGCTACGCAATTCCCTAAGAATAATTAAAAGCAAAATAACTGATTACAATTCATTTATTCTATGTATGGTACATTTGTTTAAGCAGTACTTGTTAATTTATAACTTTTTAAACAACATCACAGGGTTTATTACATTTTAAAAAGCATTTAAATAAATTATTAACAACTTAAACGTTGTATCCTAAAGTGATTCTGTGAAAACAATGTACTTCAGAAAATGCACTCTGCAATAATTATTTCAGAGTCACACTGTTTTGTAATTCGTCTTTTCTAGTGTATAAACTAAAATTACATGCAGGTCTGTCATCCGTTATAAGTCTTTCCTTGTTTTTCCAGCAGTATTCAAAAACACCGTTGGTGTTACCACCACACAAGAGGGTATTTTTGTGCCTTTTATTACTGCCCTCATATTAGTACAGAGCAGGCATAATGCTAAACGTATGAAGAAGGCTGTGGAAAACTCAGAAGAGCAAAAGGTATTACTTCTGAAACTCTATCAACATTACACCAATATATGAACATTATGACAAACTACCCTTCATGTCAAAAATACCTTAATGCTTATTTCATAAATCGGAACAAGTTTGGGATTTATAATTTATCTATATCTTGGTGTTATGATCAGAGATGCTGGCTTGTCAATCAGCTTTCTATTAAATGAATATGAAAATAGTAAAACATGAATCATGTAAGAAAGTGTATTAATTCTGATTGTACATGAATATACATTGATTTTTGTCAACAGTAATTACTGATTTGGAAATTCTTCCCTTAATGTAGGAGGATTGTATATAAACCATGTAGGAGTCTGCTGGGTCTTTATTTACATGTTTTTATAAATGGCCTAGGAGGATTTATGTGCAAGTGTTGCTTATATGTATACTGGGGACAATTCACCACATTAAGTCTTTTATTGTGTAGCATATAACTTCATGAGCACAATCCCAACCTTAAGAATGTCCAAGCATCACTTATAACATTAGAATCCTACTTTGGTCATTCTCACTGATATTTCAAATTGTGTTCATGTCTTGAATTTACTTAACAAGTATGTTTTTTCAAAGGACTATATTTTGAAGAGGTAAATTGCAGTTTTCTTCAGGGCTGATAGAATCGTTTATTATAAAACTATCAAGACTGCTGTTGAGCTGGTACTCCTCATTGATTTTTGTTTATTTAGTCCTGATTTGCTTTGATGTAACTGGATAAAAACTCAATCCTCTCACTTCTACTCAATAATATGCAGCCATAGCAACTTGTGTTTAGAAAATGCCTTATCTTATCTGACCTCATAATAAGATATTAATTAATTTGCATCCCAACTGTTCCTCCTCCACACTGCTTTGAAACCGTACCCTTCAGACACAGCCAAACCCACCTAATAAAGAAAAAAAAAAAGAAAATAGAGGGAACAAACAGCTACCACTGCATGAACACTGAGACCTCTGCACTGTTAAACCCTGCTGCTTGTTAAGACTTAAATAATTATCACTACCCCATTCTGTGGGAGATTTTCCTAGGAACTTTCCATGTCTGAACTTTAAAGAGTAATCAGAAATAAGCTGACAAGACACACAGAGAAGCTAAATGCTGCTTTCAGTTTATTCATACCTTTGCAGCAGCAGACAAACTCTAATTCTTAGCTCCACCACCTGAATAAAGATCAAATAATGTAACACTGTTCTCCTCACACACTTCTGGAGTTCAGGCCACTAAAAAAAGCTGCTTAACAGGTAAGGAGAAGCTCCCTACCTCCAATCTGCAGGTTTTTTTCCTGCCAGGACTCCCATCCATCAGCAACAGAGTGATGGAAAATTGAGAACTGACAGGGAAATGTTATATTTGTAGCTTTACTAGAGCTATGAATGCTCAGTCTACTACCATGGCACAGAAGATTACTCTTGGACTTAAACCATTCCCAAATTGTTTCCCAGGGAGAAAAAGACCATCTCAGCTTTGATATTGAAGGAGACCTCAGCTGGTCTCATAGGTAACTCCTGGACAGAAATCTCTGCCCACTTCATTAAGCACTCCCCAGCTAAACGCATTGAGATAATATAGTTAGCATTGCTTATGATACTGCAGCAAAGAGATATGTAGGTGGTGTTGTCTTTAGTTATATGATGGGAAGTGGTAACTGTACGTACATACATACAGTGTATAGTGGGTTTTGGGGGCCCACAATTGGAAGATTACTGGTTTTGAGCATCCAACCTCCATTTTTCATAAGTAAACTGTCATGTCCTATACTGTTACCCTTTCTTAACCCTCCTTAACATATCCATCTGTCCTATGGATAGGATATTGTGAAAAAAAATAGATAGAAGATAATGTGAAAAATTTACATGAATAATGCTGTAATAAACAAAAGACAAGGAGTGGCCCTTGAATTTCCTGGAAAAGTAGTTAAGCAATAAACAGAAACCAGCTTTACATGGATTTGTCACTGACAAAGACGTTAAGTCTGATGGAAATTAATGAGGAAAAAAAATGCAGGAACAGGATAAGATGAGCAAAAGCAAGTTGAGAACTGAAGACATAAGGTTCATTGCAATCCTTCTTTCCTCAGACAGAAGAATCCCGAGGGAATTTGTGAAAGAAAAGCTGTTCATTATGCACTGTATATAAAGCATATTTTTGTGAGTCTGTTTTAATACAATCAGGGAATATATCATTGTCTGCCTTATGACTGGAATGGTTTGAGGCATTAATACCATCTGTACACTTACAACTGCTGACGTAACACATAGGGTGCTAGAACACTAGAAACCTGGTAAATCAAAGGAGAAAGGAGAACAAAAAGAGATCCCTTTTTAGTTATTTACGGACAGGGCACTATGTGAGAGAAACAAGACAATATGAAAGTCTGGAATATATTTTCAGAGTTGATAAAAAGAGTGAGAAATGACTATGAATGTAACATGCATTATCCACAAAGGACCTCATCATCAGAATGTTGGCAGTGTTTTCCTCCTCAGACCCAAACCCTATGTTTTAAACTTAATTGAAGCTGACAGTTTATTAGTGCATTTATCTTCTTAACATTAATATGTAGAAAAGAAAATTTAATACTATAAAGTCATTCCAAGTCATTTTGCTTCATCTTGCTGAAATAATTAGCAGAACCACAGTTTAAATAGGTAGTGGTGTTAAATTTTTAGAAAATGAAACTGCTGCAACTCAAGAAAACAGATCTGACAGTAGTCAAGAAATTAATGAGTGCCAGGAAGTACATTAAAAAGTTGAACAAATTATCATTTCCATTTACTGCCAATTTGATTCAGTGCAAACTTCAAAACTGTTAGTTTAACAGCATGATTTTCAGTACAGACCCAAGAAGTTAGCTCTAGTAATAACTTAAAAATTGAAGAGCTTCTTTTAAGTGGCTAACATATCTGTCATTGCACCAGTTAACAACTGTATCTGACTACAGGGTAACAGGAATTTTGGGATATTAAAAATGAATACCAGGAAACCATCATTCCTATGACTGACCCTCTAAATTAAAGTCTCAGACTTCAACAGGTTATGCAAGTTCTCAGACTTGCACTTCAGAATTTACTGGTTTGTTTGAAAGTACAGATTGCAACTGCCTAGCTAAGAGACAAAATACGGAACTGAGTGTCCTAATATAGTTGCTGGAGCTTATTAGTCAATTCATACGACTCTTCTAAATTTTACTGAATAGCTCCAACAAGAGACCATAAATTACTTTCTCTGGTTGACAAATCCCACCAACTTCAAATTGGCTGCATATAATAGTGGACTGTATCTGTGATGCCACTTTATACTAAAAAAATTTACATGCTAAAATAAGACGCTGCAGGAAATTCTAATTGGGTTACAATGACAGGAGACTGAAAAGAAAGCACAAACACACCATGTGTGATCGAGCAGCTTCTGAAAGCACGTGGTAGTTTATCACAGGTCCAGAAACCATGGAGAAAATGAAATGCAAGAAAAATTAGAGCAAAGTGTCCATAACTGGACTGAAAAAAACTGTTGTGGAAAGACCAGACTGAGCAATCCATGCAGAGAAGAGTGTGCTTTACAAACACGGAGAGTCTATCACAGTCCTTCCTTTATTCTGTTTCAGTCCACCAGAGCAATATGTATAAACATCACACACCTGGAAACCATAGGCTCCTCTTTCCATTGGCACATATTTTCTTTCAGAGGAGTTTCCATTCTATCACTCTTTTCCCTAGTGACATAACAAAAGGGAATGCCTGGGATGTACTCTACTAGCTGGCAGCCAGATTTCTGTCAGCTGGAGCAACTGCATGTTGCTGCAGGGATTCCCAAACTGTACTCATTTATGGTGGTCCGACGAAGTAGCCAGGACTGGAGAAGCATGTAAATGTCTTCAAGCCATACTTGATCCAGTCCTGAACTGAAATCCAACTGAAGATCTGCCTACTTCTACCTGGAAGCATTCTCTGGTATGACACAATATGAAACATCACCACTTCAGAGAAACATACTCAAGGCAGAAAGTCTGAGGATTTGAAAATCACCACCCCTCTATGACAATGGTTTTTAAAGACAGAATACTAGCCTCTGATGGCTGTTTACTGGCACAATCACTTTCTCCATACTCAATATCTAGGACAAACAAAAAACGGGTCACAGAGACCTATCAGCCCCAAAACTATCAGGCCCAAACCAGTTCCAGACAGAGCAAGCCTGACTCACACTGGCAATGAAAATCTAGGTGTATGTGAAAATTACTGCTGAAGTTTACAATATACTTCCAGAGATCTTTCTACAGAACTAAATTTATGATAAATAAATCCAAATGAGTATCCTCTGAAAATGAAAAACTATTCCTCCTCTCTCACTTTGTAGTCAGTAAAAAAACAGAAGTACCTTAGTATTAAGTGTTTTGGAGCAGCTACAGAAAAAAAACCTAATTGAAAAACAGAAGGGCTGGCACACTTAGATGCAATAAAGACTTTATACAGCGGTGTTCTGATCATGTATGTAAGTAAAATCATATAAATCTAGCATATAAAATAGTCCTTCATCTGTAAATATATGCAACACCAAAATTTGATCTCATGTTCACATATTCCTTCATAATTGTATAGTTCTGTGAAAATACAAATAAAGCAGAGTACAGCTGTGGCATCATTCACAGTGGGAGACTTTCCTGGAAGTCAACATCTCTCTCTGAATTTACAATCCACTTATTTAAGTTATTTTTAGGACCTCTGAATAATAGCTATTTTTACAGAAACACACAGAAGACTTATATTTTAAGTGTTACATGGAGTAATCAAAGATATACAAAGATAACATATCATTTTCAATAATGGAGAAAGTCTTATCTCTAGCACCTGTTCATTTTGGTCTTATAGGTCTTGGTATTTCTGACATATCAACTATGATCCTGACACTTTCAGCTGGACAAATTTTATTCAGGAATTCCACTACAACTAAGAAGGAGAAGAAAAAACCAGCAAATTTCTGCAGTGCTTTTGGACTTTTACTTCATTATTTTTTGACTCTCCAGTTAATACAATTTTCAATGCTTAAGCAAGATGTGACTCTGCCATGCTGTTACACAGCAGAAATCCCAGAGGCAGTAGTGCTCAAGCCAGCAGCAGAGTGTGACTCTGCACCGAGGTTTTAAACCAGTATTAGACAGCGGTAACCTAGCTCAAGAAGGCGAGCACAGTGATTTTCCTGAAGAGCTATCTCCCCTGACACTGTCCACGCAGTCCAATGTTGTTCCTCATAAATGCACAACCTCACTTGGAATTATACGGTGTCTCCCAGACAGTACTATTTTATACCACAGTGTCTTCCCTAAGCTCTAAATATCCATTACACCTTCCAGTGCCAAAGTTTCTTCCTGTAATTTGAACTCCTAAAACAGATTCCAGAGGGAAGGCCTGTTTCTTTTTATCATTTTTAAATACTGGAATTAAGTTTGAATGTCACAGCAGATCTTACCGCCAGTCGTCTTTGGTTAAATTTGTCAGGATGTTCATCTCTTCTTCTTGCATGAGTCTATAAGCAGCACTTACATGATGATTTTCAAGAACAGAACGATCATTGTACAATATTGCAACATCTGACCTGGTGTTAAAAAAAAAGGCAGAATTTGCAGTAGCATCCTGATGACAGCCCTAGAGAAGACAGGACTGTGTGTTCTCTACAAGAACTATTGAATATATATATTAAACTATATTTATTTGTTCCTATTGTATCAAATATTGTTAAAGTTTCTATTCTAAATGCATAAAAAGTTATTATTATACCTGTGAGAAAGTCACAGTTTTAAATGTGCGATGTTTTATTTATATAACTGTGACAAAAAATTGTAAGACCTTTGAGTTTCTTAACTGTAGACAGGGTTGTGGAGCAACACTAATGCTCTAATTAGGCTACTCGAGTACTTCTTGGCAATACAACCATTTAAAATGCAATTCATTCACCATCAGAAGGGGCTCCACACTTAGCATGGGTATTAAGACGTTACTACCCCTGTTCTGAGAGGTGTGCTTTGGCCCTCAACACCCATAATCAGAAGGAGTTGTAAAAAATAAAACACTAAAACCCCTTCCATTTCATATGTTTTAAACAGATGCCATCTTTTGTCAGAAAAACAGCCAAAACTTGAGCCTCATAACAATGGAATGGAAGAGATGCTAAGATGAAATTTGATTGCACTCAAATACTTCCTAAAGCCAGACCCCTACCATAACATTATCACCCTCAACAGTATCCCTTCCCTCTTAATTAAAGTCTAATCTACAATACCAAAAATACATATAGATTTTCACCAATTTTGCTGCAGTATAGATTTATCATAGTTAGCTTCAAACATCATTAATTCTTGGCAAATTTGTTTCCTCAAGACCTGATCTTACTTGCTAAGCAACCTTGGGTCTCCCCTCTCTGATATACTTCTGTTCTCATAATAGTATTCACAAGCATTTCAGTTTGGTCAACTGAAAAGTCTGTACTAGAAGAAAGGTGTGATGATTTAGCAGAGCAGCTTACTGTGACATTAATAAGGTAAATTCGACCTCTTGTTCTGTTGATCTCTTGTTCTGTCGAGCTTGTTCTGTTGTTACGTGAGTGTAAGCACTCGTGTATGATAAAAGGAAAATAGGATTGGAACCTTTATTTAGAGGGAACAAATCATAACCTACCTAAATAAATACATTTACATCCATAATCCCACTAAAATCATAGGAAAATCTTTGATTTGCCAATCACGTATGTTTATGAAGCACGCTTTGATCCTCACAGCTACTTATGGCTAGTTTTAAACAGTGCTAAGATCTGCTATGACTATGACAGCCATTTAATCAGCTTTTCTCAGGCAAAAGAAGCCCTGAAATCATGTCCCTGGGATGCCACATCAGGGCCAAGTTCCACTAGGAGGGAAGAATGTACCTCATCACAAAACAAATACCTGTTTGCAAGTATGCCCCAAAAAAATTCAAAGGCTAACAGCTTAATTAATTTTCCACTTTTGCAACACTCCAGAGCAAAATATTAATGACAGAAATAGAAAAGTAATATAAACTTGGAACTATAAAATGAAGTATATTTTTAGCCAGACTATGCTGAGGGAGAAAAGAATTATGTCTTTATTTCAGCTGCAGATCTAGATTTGTTCATTATTAAAGAGCACATCTCAGAGCACAGGTATGTTATGGACTGAATCCTGACATATCAGCTCCAAAATATAATGATTTCAAACACTAACTCCTTGCTTTTCCACGCTATGTTTGTTCATGTGAGCAGTCCATTAACTGTACAGAGGCCAAGGAAGCAACCTGTAAAATCAGGAATGACCTGGCTACTTCCTGGCTATTTCAGTTGAGAGGTATGAAACAGTTCAGACCAATGAACATACAACACTTAATAGACCGCTTTACTTACCTTGTCTGAATATGAAAATTGTTTGTGGTCCCAGTATGTTCATAATCATGGACGGCAGCTGCAAAGATCATTGCTAAAATTTCCAGTTCTGTGAGCCAGTGCTGGTAAACAAAAAACAAATCCTAGTCATATTTTCTATAATAGCCTAACTCAGATTAAACACTACAGTATTGGAAACGTTTTGTATCACCTTCAATTTAAGTAAACTTTATTCTCGTCTTATTCCAGGTAACTAAACATCCACAACATCTCAGTATTATACAGTAAAATACTTCCTTGTATCTGTTATGATTTTTCTAAGACCAAATTAACATCCTTGTGGTCACTAGGAAAGCAAGCATCAGCAGTGAAAAATAAAAGTCAATAAGATAATTGTATGGTATATCTTGTAGCTGTTTTGAGTAGAAAGTATCTAATCTGCTAGCCCCCACATGCACTCACCAAATTATGGCATTTTCATCTAAAAACTTGATATGAAGTTAAGGTTATAATTTGTCTTTTAGCCAACAATATATACGGCTCATAATAAATTCTAGGTACAACGTCAGCATTAACTATATTTTACCAGTGTACACAGCACTAAAATTATGCCCATGGGAGATTTTTCTGTTCTAAATTTTATCATAGTTTGTACTAATGCAAAAAGGGGTGTACAAGGCTAGTGTACAGTTACACAGAACAAAAGTTAATACAGGTCATGTATTCAAGATAATGCATACTCTAGAGTTTTGTGTACTTTTATACCTCTTGCTAACTAAGGCTCTTCTGTAGTGTTCAGTTTTTAAAATAACCTCTGTTATTTTATTTTTTGAGTTCTATTTCTTGAATGATAAATCATCTTTGAAGAGAAAATTTACTCCATCTAAAAATGGGGGTAGAAAAATAATATTATAATTAACCCCCGCAGTCATAGGACTGATTAAGTCAAATGCCAGTCAAGCACTTCCACACATATTTCAGATTTTTTTTAGTAGAATAAGCTTCTGTACTAAAGGATTGAAGAATGATCTCATCCTTATTCACTCATATATGCACATACATGTGTATGAATGGATATAATATGTATAAGCTGCCAGAAGTAGTAAAAGCTGCCAATAGTAGTATTTCTTTCAAAGAAGAAAGGAAACAGTCAAGATTCATAAGTATTGTGAGAATAATGAAATAGGTCATTCAGCAAAAAAAAAAAGAAAACTGCTGAGGAACAACAAGTACTGGCTGTTGGTGAAGCAGTATAGATTTAAAAAGGTCACAACAGAGGAATGAGAATGTACTGTAAGCAGTTCTAAAAATGGAGACAATGACCTTCATCGCATTGTGTGTCACAAGAAACCAGGCCATGACCGGTCCTTGCTTTCACAATGTTTTCAACATACCAAATAGAATAGAAACCCAGAAGTTATTAGTAACTAAAGCTAAACATAAACTTTTTCTTTAAGACGTCTTTCAACTATCGGCTTTTAAAGTAACCAAACTAGTTGCTAGACGATGCATTTGTAAGTAGAAAAGCATTCCTTACAAACAATATCTATGGGCTACACAGAAACTTCATATGGTACTACGTAAGAGCAAGTATTCTAGAGACTGTAGCTGTACGGTTGAAATTCAGATCAGTATTCAAATCAGAGAACTAGAGAACTATAATTTCTAAGGAAGTCAGAGACAGTTAACAAGTGTTTTTCTCAAAGGCAGAGGGAAAAGCAGCTATCTGAAGGTCTGTAAGACTGTAAAAAGCTGGAACCTGCTTCCCTCCTGGAAGATACTATGCAATGCAGGTGTGACACCTATTAGAAAAGATCTCTTCCATTGATATTTTCCAGTATTATAAATTGCTTATAAGTAAATAGATAAAATTTAACTTTTCATGAGCTCTGGTTCAAACTATTTTTTTAGACAATGATGGATTAAAAAGTGATTAAGAAAAGGAGTCTCACAATGCACTTATTGACAGTAAAGACATTTTTCCTTTAGTTTGAGCAATACAGGTATGTGGGAGGAGAAAAGGGATGGTGGGAAGATGATCGATGACTCAAAAGTTCTTTACAAGATGTATTCCCTGGGACTTGGATTTTTAAATCTTTATAAAGATGAAGACTTCATAAATGCAAGCTTGAGTTATATATTTCTGTCTTATCATCTGGGATTTAATCTCTTGGGAAGGTTAATAGATTGTGTGCCATCTGTGTAACTTTCTAACACATTGATCTGAGGTGGTTGAATCTTCTTTCTTAAGACAGACAGAAACTTTCTGTAAATACAATGATTATTTTATTTCTTTAGCTTTGACTCTGAATTTGTGTTATTCTTCACTGGAATCTCTATAAAGGCTTGTGCAAAAGCATAAACTTTGACCAAATGCTGAAATACGGCTGCCTATAAAAGATACAAAACATATGATCTGAACAACAGGAATAATGAAAAGGATTTTCTAAAACCCAGCTTTTTGGAACATTTGGTTCAGTATATTTTTTAGAAGTGAACAAGTAAGACAGAAATTCTTTGCAAGATTTGGGAGTTAATATCAGTTCCTTAAGATACAATGTAAGCACAAGAATTGCATGCCATTCTGCAAAATACCACAAGAATTTGATATAGAATTGCATCAAATTGACTCCAATCCAGGTATTTGTTAGAAGTTAAGCAGAGTTAAAAGAGACATTACAATGGACATAGTCTGAAAATTATGAGCCTGAGGAGCAAACTTCGAATTGTTATTGAGAGGGTTCTGTAGGGTTAACCAGGCAACAGGAAAAAAAAACCCAGCGAGTTAAATAGAACATATTCATGATACTGATGCATTCTCAAATGGCGAATGACATTTGGGACAGAATGCTACTTTGCAAGCTGCAGAATCACTAGGCCCTCTTTCAAACACTGATTTCTATAAATGTTCCTTCTCCCTGGCAAGCTGCATCTGTTTAAATGCACTCTTGACTAAGTGTTGTCCTAGTTAGATATCTTTCCAAGAACTTTCCAATACCATAACTCAACAATTCAAATGTGAATATTTAAAACCTGGCCTAATGTTACAGGAATATTTTGTAGCAGCACTGCAACATTAATGAGGCTTTACAGCAAAGTAACAGCAATAAAGTCTAAGCTTTTTCAAAAATAGTTATCCAAATCACTTCAAAGTGCTGTTACAGGGTTAAGATGCTAATAGTGTTATATTTGAGTTGGGAGACCTTTCTCAGGCTTGCATGAACCCAGTGGAATAGCAGATCTTCAAATACGAAGCAGGTTCCTTCATTCAGTGTTCAGTGATACATGAAGTGTTTTCCAAAGCTGTTTAATCAATGGCTAAACATCCCAAATTGGCTAGAATATCTCTGGAAGTTGGAACCTTGTCCTGGAATCACAAAGAAAATCTGGCGCTACTGTCTTTTTTGAAGGGCAGAGGGGCACAGTTACAACAGGCCTAAAGGATGTTTATAACATATAATACAAAAACGGGATTTTCTTCTCTGTTAAGTTGCTGATCCAGGTGTATACCTGAAAGAAAGACATATACCACTTATCACTTGCAGTTGATCTTGCAGTAGAAGACAAGGATAGGATAGGAACCGTGATCTAATCTGTTCAAATTCCTTCTTTTATTAAAACATTATTTCAATAGGTGAATACGGTACACAGTAACTTTGATTTGGAGTCATCTTGACAAGAGCTGTCTAGCTATGCTTCGGTCTGATACTGAAGTCCTTTCTCAAGAAATCTTCTCAATGTGTGGGTGACAATGGAAACTATTTGATTATTGCCAAAGAGAAGTAACTGCTTGGCTGGAGAAGAAAGAGTTAAAGAAGAAACAAAGTACAATCAAGCAGAGCAACCCAGCTGGCTGAAGAGGAGAGAGTATAAGATACCAAGACACCTGGCTAAGGAGGAAAGAGCATAAAGATAAGAGACTGGCTACTCTGGGACTGGCTGTGAGAAAGCAAGCAGTGTTAACAAACAAACTATAAGTCAGGAACTAAACATGATAGGCTACAAATAGAATGGTATAACAGCTAGAGCAATAGGCTAAAAATAACTGTTGTTAGAATGGTATAAAAAGTTAGAGCAGTAGGCAATAAAGCGATTCACTGCATGAAGATGCTCTGGATCCGTGCCTTCATCCCCTCATCAATGTGGAAATCTTAGCTGGCCAAAGACTCCAGGGTTCACCCTGCAAGTAGCCCTTGTGTTAAAATGTAGCTCTAAAAACTTGATGCTTAGAAGCAAAACACTTCCTTCAAAACAGTAGAATCACAGACTGCAATGACTAGGCACTCATTCTTGCCTCCACTGAAGCCAAAGGTAAAGCTTTCAGTGAGGAAAGGCTTAACATAAGTGAATGACTGTCATTCATTGTGAATACATTAGAGCACAAACATGTAGAATCAGTCCTTAAAATTTTTCTATCCAAGTCTTAAGGAATTTTTTCACAGCTCTGCAAACAGAGATCAGACTCTATCACTTCCCACCTTTTTTTGAAACAAGTGCATTCAGACTGAAGACAAAACATCTAAAGGCCACTGACTGAGATGTCTAGCAAGCTGATAGTGAGGAGACTCCCATTGCTGGTATTAAATCTAAGATGAGGAAAAATTCTTGCACAGACTCACTTTAGTTCCTAAAGCAAACACTAAAAAATATTGGGATATTTCAATAGTGCAAGGCAAACGCAGTCTTCTACCTACTACAGGTACACACGGTATGCAAGAACAGTCCTAAATAAGGTTATAAACTAAAAGAAGAAGTAGCTGCAGAGTACTTGAGTAAGCCTACGCTGATTCAGTATATCTTTCAATGGCCAAGACCTCAGCAGATACTAAAGCTTGCTCGCCTCTTCACACCTCCCAGGCTCTGATGTGGAAGCGAAAAATTCTCATCTGCCACTCCTGCAAATGTATCTCTTTTAGTATGATATGCAGTACTCCAGCTCAGGCAATTAAAAGCAAGAAGGATTTAAGGAGGACTTTTTTTCTATTTTCCTCTGTACCAGGAGAGTTCCAGCCTGGAAAAACCATTAAAATAACATAAATTTCGCAGCCTGGATGGTAGTTTGGAATCTATCTCTGCACAGTTTTCAAGGGAGCTTTTTCCTTAAGAAAAGACACACATACACATTCATTCAAAACAGCAGGGTTTGAGAAAAGAAGTAAATTGAACCTTGCAGTATTTCTTACCATGATACCAGTGTGAATCATTATGTAATGCACAGTTTGAGTAACGTCAGCTGCATGGATCAAGTTGTGATATGGATTTTTGTATTTGCTATAACCAACTTCAAGAGCTTCCGCAAATGAAATAAGATTGGGAACAGGGATCTGAGAAGAAAGAAAAATTAAAATTATTGGTTTTTCTTGCAACAGCTGCAAAGTTAATCACGCAACAAATAAGCTACATGTAAATATACTGTAGAACTCAGTTAAGAAACAACAAAAGAAAAAGTTTAAATATAAAGGCCTAATATCTCATGTGCATCAGGGAGTCTTCACCCAATTCTTATAGATCTAATATACCTCTACATACATCATGCACCTTTTCCTTTTCATTACTATTACTATTATTATTATTATAATTATTATACTGCTCTCATCTCAACCCATGAATTTTCTCACTTTTACCCTTCCAGTTCTCTTCCCCATCCTGCTGGGGAGTGAGCAAGCAGCTCTGTGGGGCTTAGTTGCTGGCTGGGGTTAAACCATGACACGCATGTAATGAAATTACATTTTCCTTGAGATTTTTTTCTTCATTTAAAACTCCTATAAGGTAAACAGTGGGACTGAGAATGGGCTTAAGCCCACTGAGACAGTAATATCATGTACTTTCTGACTGTGCTGTTAATGGTAGGCCTGGTATGGTTCTGACTTCAAGCACCCAGAACTTGAAGGGAAAATCGTTATGGAAAAAGCTGAGTCTGGGTTGTTTGTTTAAACTAAAATGTTCAAACCAACTTCAGGGTGAGGCAGCCTCTTTGAAAGAAGCATGGAGTTTTGCAGTGGAGAGATTTTGAAACTATAATGAAACATTCATTTGGTACTATTATGTTAAATTTAGCATTTTGATCCATTTTTTATCTCAGCCTTTTGAAGTTGTTTGTAAGTACTTCATATTGTATTGCAACACCCTGCAGACACCATTGAAAAGTTCTCTTTATATATTCTCCTTATATATCTCCCAAGCTGCTTGCTTAGAAGAGGAAGGTTCAGCTGAAACCCCTGCACAGTAGTGAGTAACATACTATGATCTAGGCCATGAAAAAAGTACTTAGGACTAACTGTAGTTTTCTGCCTTATTAGGAATCTTTGTTCCATGAAGCTGGGACACTGATCTTGTGCTGCTAAGTAAATAGGCTGCATACATAATGTGCTTATTTAATACTTACAGCATTTAACTGCTCACTAGCAACATCCCATACCAAACTGACTTGACATGGGACTACATAGATTTACATTTTTTGGCCTGCAGAAAAATTTGCATGCTCTGGGTTAAGTTCCATTTGGTAGAACTATTGGCATATTATAATACATGATTTGCCAAATTATTTTAATTTGATTGTATAATTAAAAAAAATTGTACTGTATAATAAAAAAATACAATATTTTGTATATTGTATAATAAAAAAAAATCAAATATATCCTCTTTCTTGTATTTTAAATTTGACATACTTATTCTTGCATACATCATTTTATTTGTGGCTAGTTTCTGACCTTGAAACGGTTCAAAAGGTCATATCGGGTAAACAGCTCATACATCATAAATTTCAGACTGTGCTCTCCACTTGCTTCATTTAGGGCAAATACGTCAAAGGACCATTTATCAACATCCTGTAGGTGAGGGGAAAAAAAAAACAAAACCAAACATAAAATTTCCATCTGTTTAAGTAAGTTTCCAGTTAATCACTGGGAAAGACATTTTGGGTTTTTTTGGAGGGAAGAGGGAGAGTTTGGGTGTTTTTCTATTGTCCAACTCTTTGAAACTCCTACTGTAAGTAATACATTAATGACTATTTCAGTATTAACAATGATAATTATTGTGCCAGTTATGAATAAAATACTTGTAACATGACCTATGCAACTCTGTAGGCCTTAATCTTACAAATTTAACTTTCTCCACACAAATTGTCTGTAGAACCTCATAAAGCTAATGTGAACACCTAATCTTTTAACAGGCTATTATGCAATGTCATTAATACTATAGCCATATAGCAATTTGAGAATAATATAATAGTGTTTGACTTTCAGGAGAAAAAGAGAAATACTACATTCTCATGAAATAGAATTTTCTAATTGCACACATAGCCATAGGAACTTAATTGCTATAAAAGATTGCCTTTTGGGTGAACTAAAGTAATGCCTTTAATTCACAACAAATACTGTACTAGTTCCATAAGCTGCAGCTTCTCTATCCCAATACTACTACTCCTTTTTCTTTCTGAAAAAGGAAACACATGCTGCTGTCTGAGATGCTGATAACAATATCACTGGGAGCAGATAAAACATTTCTATATAATTAAATTATATAGAATTTCTATATAATTTTTTATACAAATTTCATCCTATTGTTCTAATAATACCTGTAATGAAATCACAATCAGTGAAACAAGAAACAGAATTATATGCTATTTTTTAAATTTTAACTATTAATTTCCCTGTTTTGTGTGCTCAGTTCTGTAGCACTAAGTATGTCTAGGATATGTTCAGTAGAAGAATACACCCATTTAACCCTAAAAATCACTAAACATGTACAAATACATTCAAATTCCACAATGATTAAAATTATTTTACCTTAAATGTTACTATCACATCTGCTGGGTAAGCCAAACCAACCATGCTAGAAGTTCTTCGGTACATCCTAAAAGAACAAATAAAGTATTAATGAATAGCTCTTCTTTAAAAATTACTGGAACAATTTATCTTTTCTTAATTCATCTTTCAGAGTTTGTGAAATAACAATAAGCTATTTAAGGGTCTGATCCCAAAGATGACATAAATCTTTTTATCAATTTAGGAGAAAAGCCCCTCTACGGTATATTACTCTTTCATGTTAGTGCAGTCTTTGGTGCATTTTAGTGTAGAAGTTTCAAAGCCATAAAATTCATTCCCAGAATTTTCCAAAGTCCAAGAGATTTCATTACAAATTTAGAGGTTTCATTTGGATTTCTGTATAGAAAAATAGTGTGATTGCATAAATTGAAATGTAAATTCTGGCTTAAAGATTTGCTTCAGGTTGACCCCACCACTTAAGGGATCTTCAGTGACAGACACTCTGGTTAAATGCAGTACTTGCTGTAACTGGAAAATAAAGCTCTCACCTTTCTACAAAAATCCCAGCCTGTACAGCGTGCACAATGCTTCGGAATTTGGGTTTTTCTTCATGTCTCCTCCTCACTATTCCCATTTCCCTTGTGAATGTAGAAGCTAACCAGTCCCGCACTTCCAGCGGGACCGAATCCGAATGGATGTCAGAGAGCTCATCCTCAGTGTCCAAAAGCTTCCTGCAACAAAATTATTACAAGGTAACTGAGAAGATGGCAGACTGAAGCAAAAGAAGTATGGACAGTGCTCATGCCTCTAACATGGCTCTATGTTAGACATAGAGCTCTAACAAAACTTAACAGGAGCAGGAGTTGTCTGTAGAATTGACTCGGCACGTCACTAAATGTCTTCTCTTGTAGACATACTGAGGCCACTGGGAAGCTGAGCACAGCAGGTATCTTCCCTCTCTTATGCTGCTCGTGTTCCAGAACACAAAAGATGCAAATGCAAGATATTCAAGTGAAGGCAAGAGAAGATTTTTGTACAACGATGTCACAGCTATGGTGGATGGAAGCGTAACAAATGAGTTATAAAATCCAGAGGAGATGTCTTAAAACAGTGGCTGACACAAACATCTATATAAAAATGGTTTGCTGCTATAACTGAGAACACCAGTGGTCCACCTGATCCATCCTCCAAAATGGTACAGAAAATGTTTTGATACTTAGACACAGAGTTAATGATATTATACAGCAATGCTGTGGTAAATGCATTTCAATGAATACCCTGCATACATACTCACCATGTAACTTCAGTGTAATAGAAGTATTAAAGAGAATTAATTCCTCTGCACAGAGATCTGTGTATCTATTGAAGTCAGGCTACAAAAATCATAGTAGTATAGATATTATACAAGATTGGATTGTGATTCAGCTTTCACTGGTTTTAGTTGTTCAAAAAGTTAGAAAAGTTAAGTATAACTCTTGTGAAATAGAGAAAGTACTAAAAAGTACTGAATTGGAGGACATCAGTTTATCTAGAAGAAGCCTGTAACTAAATATGCTCCTAAAACAGACTCAAGGCTTCAATTCCACACATCCATAAATCTACCAGATGCAGGAACACAACTTTTTTCTTGCTGTTATTTGTCCGTATCACTCAGTCTGCTGGGGTTTTCCAAGAACCAAATCCCTTATTTAGTAAGAAACAAGTTTTCCTTCATGTAATTATGCAAGAATCCCAGAGTTAGGATGACCCAAATATATGTAACGCATGCCACCCTTTTAAAATATTTTATTAATAGAGTACCAACTGAAATGCAGGCATTATTTGATTACATGGATCTATTTCTCTTCTGCTGGCTTTCTGAAATTCCTTGAATCTGCATGAACTGGACTCAAAGCGAGTACGGGCAAATTATTTTTGAGTGTAATTTTCTTATCAGGCACTCCAATTGCCAAGTTAAAACTTGGGTCTCCTCCTGAGTGAACAGGATTCCTGGGAAATAGATTTGGTGGGAATTTGGCTAACGGCATATGCAGATGGGTATTTGGGAGAGGAAAACTATCACTTCCTTCCATTTTCATGTTGTCACCTCTGGCACTGTCTTTTCTTTCCACTCTTAGAATAACTCTTTTGACTCTTTCCAAATCTCTCCTCATATTTATTCAATAGCTCACACCTTTCACTTTCTCTGTTTCTCTTCTTCAGCATTTTCAGAACCTTGTCTGCTCCAGGTCTTCCCTGGCATATACAGGAATTGAGCAGCAACACGGATAATGAAGAAAAGCCTGAATACAGTGTAGTTCAAAGGAATCCTCACATAGATCTAGTACTATCTGAGCGATTATAGGAAGGCACCTAATAGGAAGCATGATGCCAGAAGTGTTTCAGTTTCCGCAGTTCATCTGGCTGACAGCATATATTGTGACACTTTTCAATGGGGGTTTAAAAAAAAAACAACATAAAAGGCCACCAATACCACCACTGTTTGCTGAGAGAACTGCAGAGATGTTCCTATTTTTTTAGGAACATAAAATTATCAGACAAGGAAGGCTTTTTAACACAGAGTGCAATAGGAGCAGAATGGGCAAGAATTAAGAGATTTTCTGACAGTGGGACCCAGGCCAAAACTCAGCAATTTAATTTGGAGAAGCAGGACTCGTGTAAAGGAAATGATTTGGGCAAATTATCTTGCAAAACTGAACTAAGGCTGAGACTGGCAATAGGTCAAAAGTTATAAATTGATCTTATTCCCTAAATTAAAAACTGTTACAGTTCACTTAAATCCCTACTAGTCTATGCATTATTATTAAATCTCCTTGGAGAGATCAGCACATTTATATTTCTCAGGAATATTTGACATTTGATGTATTCGTATAACCAGGAATAAACCTTATAATCCCTAAAACATATTTTTGTAACTATTCCAACTGTTACTCAAATGAGATGAAATTATTCCTACAATCTAAGGACCATGGACATTAATTAAGGCTGCCTCAGAGCATGTGGCAGGGATATAAGAGGAGTGGAGCACCTCCTGTATGAAGATAGGCTGAGAAAGTTGGGGCTGCTCAGCCTGGAGAAGAGAAGGCTGTACTAGGATGACGGAGAGGGACTCTTCATTAGGGACTCTAGTGGTAGGACAAGGGGTAATGGCTTTAAACTTAAACAGAGGAACTTTAGATTAGATATAAGGAAGAAGTTCTTCACAGTGAGGGTGGTGAGGCACTGGAATAGGTTGCCCAAGGAAGTTGTGAATGCTCCATCTCTGGCGGTATTCAAGGCCAGGTTGGACAGAGCCTTGGGCGACATAGTTTAGTGTGTGGTGTCCCTGCTCATGGCAGGCAGATTGGAACTAGATGATCTTAAGGTCCTTTCCAACCCTAACTATTCTACGATTCTATGATATTCCACATCACCTGTGCAGCATGAAGCAGAATGATCTTAAGGTCCTTTCCAACCCTAACTATTCTATGATTCTATGATATTCCACATCATCTGTGCAGCATGAAGCAGAACTCTACATCAGCTTGCTATAGCTTGAAGCAGATCTGAATTTGGGACCAAGTCCTCAGCTCTGCAGATGTGAGCTGCTGGAGTACAAATTAAGACTAGAAAAAAAAACCCAGCAGTTTCTCTAATCTTTTTAACCATTCCTATGTAAAACAGGAGGACTATTCAGTCTGTAAGTTTTAGTTACAGGAGTTACTTTATAAAGACAGAACAGAGAAAACAGTATTAGAAAAAAATGTTCATTTAACTAGTAATTTTATCAGAGACCACTGCTCTCTGATGAGAAGTGACTGAACAAAGTGCTATGGGAGGGAGTGTTCCAGTGTCTCTGGTTCCTACTTAAGAAATTAGGGAAGCAACTGCAGCATAGAATTACACTGTAAATTCAATCCTTTGTAAGTACAAGCTCTAACAGACCCCTCCATGTGTAACCTTACTAATTTCTAAACAGAATTAGTTTCTTTCAGAAGCCTAACTGAAACAACATTTCAAGAAAGGAAACAAGGGCTAGTCATTCATCTCGTAACTATTTTCTACACTTCCCTGACCTTTTGAAGAGTAAGATTTATATTGGGTAAAATTACTCATGGCATATGCATTACTAGAAAAGGCCTTCAAGTAAATTCATTATTGACTGACATTCTTCTGTAATTATGCAGAGATGGACAGGGACAGGGCTTTGATATGGGTCTAAACATCTGAATAAATGGATGGCTAGATGGATATATAATTTGATGGTAATTTTATTTAGGAAGGGAAATAAATTGGGCTATATATTTTACCACACAAAATACGTTTAAGTATCACAAATTCTTAGAATCCAATGTTCAACTAATTTCATAGGTTTTAACTTTTGTCCACTTTTCTTCATCTATTTATTCCTTGATTACCAAGTATAGAATTTCCCTTATATTTCCATGGGTGTGCATATATGTGTATACATACACAATACTGTGGATTCTGCGCAATACCATCTGATTTCTCACCTTTTACTTGCTGATTGTGAAAACAGTTCTTTAAAACAACCCAAATAAAGCAAATTCATATGTTGAGTCATAAAACTATCAAATTGTTCTTATCAGTACTTTTACTTGCTATTTAGAAAATGCACATATACAAATAAATTCTACTAAATGTAACAAAAAGAACCTTCAGTAGAAGTATCAGAAATCGTACACATTAACCAGAAGTACTAACAGGACTTCGGCACTTACACTGAAGTATTAGCTGAAGTTTTCTTTTTCACCCTAGAAGAACCAGTTTTCGATCGACCACTACGGTATATTTTCACACAGCTCTTGTTCCTTTTATATTGAATCATTTTACAGTTTATTTGCTGGCCCCTAATCTGCTGCTGTACATCACTGCAGCGAATGCATCAACTAAATCGCAGATCCTCTATGTGCCTGTCCTCCTTGCTGTTACTACTTCTGTTGCTAAGAACGTAACCACAACACAGGCTGACTCCTTGAGCAGACACATTATAACGTCACTCTTATGCAATCATTGAGAATAACATCACCATTTATTTGAATAATAATACAATACAGCATCGATTACAAGTTCTGCAAAAAAAAACCCAACAAACAGTTTGAAGCGTACATTCAAAACATTTCTATTCCTGAGTGTTTATATTACTGGTATTTTATTCTGTGTCTACGTAGAAGTGACAATTTTCAAAAGCTTCAGTAAAATCAGTGAATCAATAGCAAGTTATTGGTGTTTGTGTTTTGTCTAAGGGAAGTTTTATTGTCCAGATAAATGGAAAATATATAATTCTACATTCTGTAACTCTACTGTTATGTAGTCTTCTTCTTCTAACTTGCCATTTTATGAATCGTAGGTGAGTAGGTATGTTATTATTATTATATGTGGTTATTCAGGACATGGACCTGTTGGAGTGAGTCCAGAGGAGGGCCATGAAGATGCTCAGAGGGCTGGTGCACCTCTCTTACGAAGACAGGCTGAGAGAGTTGGGCTAGTTCAGAAGAAGAAAAAGCTCAGGTGAGACCTTGTAACAGCCTTGTAGGACCAAAAGGGGGCCTACAAGAAATCTGGAGAGGGGCATTTTACAAGGCATGTGGTGACAGGACAAGGGGGAATGGCTTTAAACTGAAAGAAGGTAGATTTACACTAGATATTACAAAGAAATTCTTCAGTATGAGGGTGGTGAGACACTGGAACAGGTTGCCCAGAGAAGCTTGTATGCCCCTACCCTGGAGGTGTTCAAGGCCAGGCTGGATGGGGCTTTGAGCACCCTAGCCCAGTGCAACATGTGCCTGCCCATGGCAAGGGTGTTGGAACTAGGTGATCAACCCAATAATTCTATGATTCTATGATTCTGTATCTTTATATAAAATAAATAAATACGAGGGGAAATGTGAAATAGCATCAGAAGATAGGGTCGAAACAAACCTAGTTAAACCACCGACACCGAACTTCCTACCAAATATTGCAGGGATTTTGCAACATTTTGCAATATAATGTCTAATTGTAAATTGTGAAGTGCAATGTGTAAATTGTAATATAATTTTGCAACATTTTGCAATATGTAAGCTTTTACATAGGCTGAAAAGTGCCATTGGATAAATTAATGAGCAAAATAACAAGAGACCATAGCTGTCAAACACAGGGCTAGAGCCTCTGGCTTAGAAAATATCTGAAGTGGAGTAACTGCAAGTTCCATAGCCTAATTCTCCAAATCAGCCACACTGAAGCTGAGAGATAGTGGGCATTTACTTTGCATTTAAAAGCTACATAGTTGTTGCACAAAGTCAGCCTCCAAAAGTATTTTTACTCCAAAGTAAAAATCTACTGAGATCAACCCCACTCACCTGGGAGGCCTGAACTCCAAGCTGAATTAAATAGATTTTAATATACCAATGCACATACTTTAATTTTTTCTTCCCTAAAGCTAAGCAACACCTAAAAATGCTAATAAACAAAGCAAACTCTAACACAATGTGCCACAGGAAGTATTTGTTTTCAACACAAAGTCAGAATTTCAGGGTTACATACACTTATTTTGCTCATATATCATTAGCTTATAAAGTAGATGCAATATAAGGAAGAGATACACACGAGAAGGAGAGGGGGGAGGCTTGGGTTATTTAATTCTATTTGCTCCATGAGTGGAACTCCCCTTGACAGTTGTGGAAATAAGTACGATATGGCCCATGGCTTTTCAGCTTAGCAATCAATTAATATTGCAGTCATAGTAACTAAGAACGTGATCTTCTTGTCTCAGTACTCTAGGTTTTTGCCAAGAATAATTTTTCAAAATTCAACCACTGATAATTCCTAGCTCTGTTTTCATTTAATCAGAATTTCAAATATAGTAGTGGACTAGACAGATGTGTATTTATTTTCCCTTAGGAATTTATAGTCCAAATAGCCAATTCCCATTTTTATCAATTATTTGCATTCTAGTGTCTCACTATCTTCCTGAATGAGCATGAATCAATATATTCAATCAATATTTACATCCTCTACAGTCCACTAAAATTTCCACTAACATCCTCTAGAAGACTCTTGACTCCCACTGAGGATAAACAAATTGCAGAAATGATTGAGGTACATTTGACCTAAAAGTCTTTCTAAATGAAATTACATATTTACCAACATGTTGTACTCTTAAAATTCAGTCATCCTCAGAAGAATCATCCTCATATTAAGAACTACCACTTAATTACACTAAATGGCAAAAACTCTCAATGAAATACAGCAGATAAGTAATGGAGTAAGGACCATTGTTACTGGAAACATTTACTTGTTGATAAGTGTTGCCTATTCAGTACAGATATACATAGTAAAGGCCATCAACAATTACAAATCAGGTCAGGATATGCATGATGAAAAAATACAATTTTTCAGGACTACAGCTTGAGCTAATGAATTTTCATTTTTTTTACACTCAGTTGCCTTACTGTGGCATTCTTAAAGCTCTGCAGGGCAGGGACTATCTCAGGTCATGAATCATAAATAAATTAACAGCAATAACTTTGAGAAAGAAAAATCCAGTAACTTTGGAAAAGGGATGCAGGCCATTTACTAAATATCCTAACTGAATTGTAGAGTTTTAGTGAGAATTTAACAGATTTTTAGTGTGGATTAAGTGTATTATTTTATATAACTTTGATGCTGTTGTAAGCTTTCCTCTCAGAAAAAAACCTTTGGCTTAGTACAAAAGATTTTAAAGGCTTATTTTAAGCTTTTATGGGGTGGAATATACTGAATTAATCTCAACACAATAAACTTTTTCTCAACAGCAGCATTTACAGAAGTATCATTTGTAGATTCCCCTAATGGATTAACTGATTGATTTACTTCAAACGGTACATTTGTTGCTGACAAAGAGACTTCAGACAAAGTACATTTAACCATGGGCTGGTGTCGTGGTTTAAGCCCAGCCGGCAACTTGGAACCACGCAGCCGCTCGCTCACTCCCCCCCTTTTCCTTCCTCCCCCCGCTCCCGGAGGGATGGGGAGGAGAATCGAAGGAATGTAACTCCCACGGGTTGAGATAACAGCTCTCCAGTAACTAAGGTATAATACAAACCACTACTGCTACCAATACTAATGATAAGAGGAATAACAAGGGGAGAGGACACAACCGTTCACCACCCACCGACCGATACCCAGCCTGACCAGAGCAGCGATCTGGGCCTTCTGGGTAACTCCCCCCAGTTTATATACTGGGCATGACGTGCTGTGGTATGGAATACCCCTTTGGCCAGTTTGGGTCAGGTGTCCTGTCTCTGCTTCCTCCCGGCTTCCCCTCCTCTCTGGCAAAGCATGAGACTGAGAAAGTCCTTGGTCAGAGTAAACATTACTGAGCAACAACTAAAAACATCGGTGTTATCAGCATTGTTCCCAGACTGAAAGTCAAAAACACAGCACTGCACCAGCTACTAAGAAGGAGAAAAAATGACTGCTGTAGCTGAACCCAGGACAGCTGGCTAGGGACAGCAGTCACAAAGTTTGGATTTAATGACCTTTTTTTTAGCTAACATTATACATATTAGACTGTAGGTTTTTTTCAGTAAGAGCTTCTTCTCAAGGACTGTGTTTACCATCATAATATTATAGAAATACATTCACTATTTCCAGAGCTCTTATGCAAACATATGCTGTTATAATGCCTCTTACCCTTAATGAGACTTCCTTTCTCTTCATGAATGTAACGCAATAATCTGTGTTTTTTATTTTGCCTTGTTGAATCAAAGATGCTCAAAGCAGTTGCCAGCTATATGCAATGGATCCCCTTCATACATTACTGAAACACTGTCTCTTCAAACTCAGAAGTTCTCAAGAGGTTAGGGTTAGGGTCTTTTAAAGGGGCATTATGCAGACTAAACCAAATGAAAACCATATATGGGATTGAAAATGCACAGATAAATATCCTCCTGAAATCAAGTATATTTTTCTAAAATATTGAAGAATTTAAAAAATAAGACTA
The DNA here is from genome assembly GCF_000696875.1 of Nestor notabilis. Lineage (NCBI taxonomy): Eukaryota > Metazoa > Chordata > Aves > Psittaciformes > Psittacidae > Nestor > Nestor notabilis. Next base: position 65,725 of record NW_009937725.1, read on the forward strand.
TAATTAGATAAAACCTTTTGATTTTCTCCAGAACAACTTAAAAATATTCTCAACAGAAGCTTACTTTTTTGGGGTTTTTTTTTTGTTTGGTTTTTCTTTTTTTCCTGGCTTTGGAATACACATATATTTTTTTAATCTGGTAATTTCCATCTATGTTTTATTTGACTTATTTTCTTCTCAGTTAGCATGAATTAAGAGCTGTGTTTACAAGGAACGGAACAGCTGTCATGACTGAATTATCAGGCTGTATTTATTTCCTGTTTGACTCTAAATATCTTCCTTCCACTACCTTGAGCCAAGTGGCAGGTACTAATGGAGAAAATTCTGCAAGATTTGTCAAAACTATTTATAACACCTATTGAGTACATTTTAATTTCTTCCACAGAGGAGATCCACTGAGGGGCTGCAACTGGGGGAGCTTTACTGCTTATTTTCAGTTGACAGTGAAACTCTGCTTCAGATAGCAAAGTGATAAATCTCTTCCAAGGAAGTGCTTAGTGCACCTTATAATTATTCAGCACTGAGGTGCAGCAGTCCTAAAAAGGAATGGGTAAACCAGCTTATTAATTGACATGGGGCCACAGATAATTAAGCTCACAGGAAAGCAGCACTTACATATGTCTAATTTCTCTGTGCTTTCCAGTTACCATCATCTCCAAACCTTTTATATGGGATATTGACAGTCATTGCCCCAAACCAGTTTTTCATAATTTTGGAAGGTTTTCCCTGCTGCCTACTGCTGTTTCTAAGGAGTCTACTCTCAGGGGTCCACTAGTAAAAGAAATGTTATTTCTCTTGCTTTTCCCAGTTGCATACAGCGTTAGAAAGAGCATACATGGAAATGAGCATGTGCACATAGTTTTAAAAATGCTATCTTATGCTCAGATAAAAGGCTATAGTGCAGAGCAATAGAGGAGCAGGCAAAAGGAAAGAGGACCTAAGAAAAATACTTCATACTCTGCTAAAGAATTTGAATTCTACAGCCATTTACAGCTGATTGTTGCACTATAAATAAAGATCCAAGGTGCCATCAGCTTACCATTTGCATGTACCTCTATATGCACACACAACTTTATAGAATGATACAGGCTTTCCAATCAACTCATAACAATATACAGGGGAAAAAGATTGGTATCCCCTACTGTAAGAAATTCAATCATAGAATCAACTAGGTTGGAAAAGACCTTTAAGATGATCAAGTTCAACCATGTCCACCTCATGTCCACCACTAAACCTTGTCATTAAGGGCCTCATCTACATGGTTTTTGAACACTTAAGGGATGTCGATTCCACCACTTCCTTGAGCAGCCTGTTCCAATGCCTGAGCACCCTTTTGGTGAAGAAATTTTTCCTAATATCCAATCTAAACCTCCCCTGGCGCAACTTGAGGCTATTATCTCTTCTTCTATCACTTGTTACTTGGGAGAAGAGACCAGCCACCTGCTCTCTCCATCCTCCTTTCAGGCAGTTGTAGAGCATGCTAAGGTCTGTCCTGAGCCTCCTTTTCTCCAGGCTAAACAACCCCAGTTCCCTCAGTCACTCCTTATCAGACTTGTGCTCCAGACCCTTCACAGCTTCATGGCCCTTCTCTGGACCTGCTTGAGAAACTCAGATTAGACTGGTCACTGAAAAAGGCTCAGGCTTATAAAGAGGGAAGCAGTTTTGCTAGACTAATGCCTGAGATTTAATTTTTAAGTAGCATAATGGTTCCCCAGAGCTGGGGAACAGGCCAGGCTCTTCCTTGATCCTTGGCTACATTATTGAACATGCTCTGTGAGATATCTCATACTTGGATCTCTTTATTGATCTTGGTTTTGATTTTTCATTTTGCCTTTTTCATCTCTGTGCCTGTGAAGAGTTGCAGAAGGTCCTTCTGCAGTAGGTGTGGAACCATTGGTGGGACCATGTTATTTAGCTGTTTAGTAGGATATACATCATAACAGAAAGATGAGTTAGGAGGATGCTCCCAACCAACTCTGTTAATCACTATTCCTAATCTGATTGTAGAGATATTTAAGAAGGCTTTCTCTCAGATGATCAATATTAGCTCTCCCAGAAGTCAGTCTACCAGAAAGATGGCAAAGACAATACCACAGATAGGATTCAGTTTTAGGTGGCTGATTGAAGCTGAGGTCTTCCTCTGCTTGGATATGTAAGCAATGGGTCAGTAAATTCATCAGGACAAAATTCAGCGCTCAAGCATGGGCTTAAAATAGAAAGCATCGGTATTTTCATCTGAGTTGCAGAAACTCTGTACTGAAGCTTTGGTCCTAAGCCTGCAATACTTTGTACCTTGTATAACCAGGCATCATTAAATTTTCAATGTTATAAGCCAAATCTCAGGAACTATTATATCCTGTAAAGCATGCAACTTCCTTCTGGGACTTAGTTAATAAAAGTAATCTGTACTCAGATGTTTTTCTCACTGCTCTACTGAGTGTATTAATTGTTATTGCCCTATGCTATAGCAATTACTTTTAACCATATAGTAATTCGTATGTAAGCAGGTTACTGAAGTCATTTGAACTTTGTGATATATAAAAGTGCACGTTCAGTCTCAGCTGGAATGGGCCATTCTGCTTCTGATCTAAACTATTATTCTAATCTACTAATGAGTTCAGTTAACTCAGTTCCAGACTCCCGACAGTGGTAGCTCTGTGCAGGACAAAGAACCTGTACTATTTGGTGGGAATGAGAACAAATATAACCACACAAGCTAATTCCAGCCTCCACTGCCATTTGATTCAATGATACACTGCTTTTGCTCCTTAAGGATTAGCTTCCCGCAAGCTGAAGAGCTGAAAAGACCTTCTTTGTGTGTTTATGTTTATATGTTCTAGTGCAAATTTAGACTACAGAATACTGGTAATGCCATTTTAAAACATTATTATCTTTGCAGTTTGCCATGCAAAAGAGTTTGCTATGAAAGTACTCGTGGTGACTACAATGTGTCTCTGCCACACAATGAATATTTTAATTTTATATTTTTTTTAGTGGGGAAGTGTCAAAATTTAAAAGATTGTCCAGCTAAGAAGTGGAGGCTCAGCTTATATTTTTAGCCTAAATTTAACACAGACCACCAGGTTCAAAAACTGCATCACTTGAAGTCTGAATTTCATGGAGACTACATTAGTTCAAGGAAGAGAAATTAAAAACAAAATCACACACTATAAATCAAAATTAAGAATATGGGGAATAAAATGCAAACCACTAAAAACAGAAGAATAGAAGTTGAAAAGTATGTTTCATTAAAAGTAATTCAATGTTTAACTATTACTTGTAGCATAAGTAATAGGGGCAAGAAAATTTGCTTTTTATGTCTACATACATATACTTCAGAAATACAGCTATAGGTATGGAGAGATATACATAGAACCATAGAATAGTCAGGGTTGGAGAGGACCTTAAGATCATCTAGTTCCAACCCCCAAAACATAAAACATATGCTTAATGCATACTTACATAAGGAATGCTGCCAAAATTTGGTAGGTTTACAAACTCTGAGGTTGCAGTGGAGAACAGAAGTATTCAATAAATCAGAGCAAAACAAGATACCTGCCTCAGGTATTTCCTTTCTGACGTAGTACAGTGAAAAATCAGATTATTCTGCAAAATACTGGATGCAATAAATAAGTAAGATTAAACCTTGCTGTACAAAGCAAAAGCTTCATCCATATACTGAAGCAGAATTTTTGAAAATTAGTAGTCACTGTTTTGCCCCTAGAATTAAAAAACCAGCCTGATGACTACGAAAGTCTTCAAAACTTCTATAAAACAATATATGTTTATTTTCATTTGGGCAGCTTAACAATCCTGCTGTTAAGTCCTATGAAGGCAATTAGCTTACTTAAAGATTTGCTTACACCAAAAATAATGCACCTGTTACTGCCAAAGCCTACATATTTTCAGGTGTACTAGTTTTCTCTGTGTATGAAATGTCTGTTACTTGTCTTGATGCTCCCACACAGAGGCAGAAAGACTGGATTCCTCATTGTAACAATACTATTCATTTCCAGAGGCTGCCTCAGTTTAGAAACCAAATAAATCTTACAATATATTCATTGTCCTGGTGCTACTGCTCAGAAAGAGCTATGAATACCATACCTATTTTATCACAGTGTTTGGGAGGTGTATGGAAGGAATAATTAATGGTTTATATCCTTGTCCCCTATGCAGCTTTGACACAGCTCCTGTGGTTATGAATGTAAAATACATGCTTAAGCTCTGACCACTGGTGGTGACACAGTATCCCGTAATACAGCGGGGAGAGGAGGACTGTGATCTTCCAAAGTTCTCCTGAGCACCTGAGATGTGCTAATAAGATTTACATTTAGAACAATTGCTGAAAAATGAAATTTTATTGCCTCTATTGTAGTAATATGAGCCCAAAGATAAATTTGTTCATCATTTCTTATATCTGTCACCATAAGGACCTATATCAATTTAACCAGAAATACAACTGTAAACTAATATGAATCCAAAAATCAACCCTTGATTCAATGTAAAGGAAGCTTGATTAACTTCAGTCATCCAGCAAAAGTGATACAAATATATCCACAGTGGCATATTAACTCCCCCTGGAAGCCACATAAGACAGTTTTCTCAAGACTGCTCAGTTAAGCTTAATTTAACTGAATCTGTAAACGGATTCATAACACATGAGCCCTTTTGAAGTCACTGAGGTCCCCGATCCTTTTGAAGTTGTGTATTTTACTTGAGATCACTAGAAACACTTTTGAAAGTGTCCCCAAGAACTGTATTGCAGCTGGAAGGACTGTATCGCTCAGGAAAGTCTTCCCTGTTACCACAGTTTTGTCAGCATTTTATATAATTGAACATGCACCCTAAGCACAGGACACCAGTATAAGCAAACCTGCCAACTTAGTCTGTAATATAAGCTCTAAAAAATGGACCACTGCTACCAGTTTCATTTGCTATTTTCTTTTTCTGTTTTGAAATGGGTAGGCTTCCTAGTGTCCAATAGTAGATGCTCCAAATTCCCGACAGGCAAGGTTTGTTGTGTGAATCACACACATCAACGAAAATAAACAGGAAAAAGTTAGATCAATACTTTAAACACTGTGTCAAATATATAGATTGAGAGAGTTAAGTACATGAAATAATCAGCACAATGGCAGACTTCTTAGATACAGTGTCAGACCAACACATACACTGCAGGCTCCAGCAATATTGAAGAAGTTTTGGCAGGCATCTTTACCTGACCATTCTGCTTAAAAAATCTTAAAGAAGCTAGTAAATTAGCTAGTTAACTTTAATATAGTACATATCTCACAATTCTTTCAAGAAGCCAATACTCTGAACTTCTAATTCAATTGGAGTCAACCCACATTAAATATGATTGCCAGTAATACTGCCAGTAACAATAATCATAAACAAAGCATCAAACACTATAAAATAAATCACAGCTTTTCATGAATTTATGTATTTATAGGCCAGATTAGAATATTCTGACTCATCTCCATGAGCATTTCATTCCAAAACAGCCCATTTTTTTCAGTGATACATTCCTCAGCATGATTATTGGTATGTGGCCTGTGAGGGAAAGAAAATCCATCCTTCAGAAAAAAATTATTATTTTATACAGTGAACATTTAATAAGTGAGGCAAACTCTTCAGATGAAGGTTACATCTGACCTTTGGAAACATCTTTGCTTTAACCTTGTCACTAAAAGACCTAAGAGCTACATACAATTCTCCTGCTCTGCAAAGACCTTGAGCTCACAGCAGTTACAATTGCATGCAAAGACCAGATTTGTAAAATGTGATTCTCAATATACTTTCCTTTTTCTTTATTTTCCCCTCAGACTTACCTGGTTTCATCAATATAAACTGCCTCCAGCACAGATGCTGCATATTCAATATTCTTTTTTAAATCCACCACATTAATGTCACCCTTCTCCAGCTGCTTTACCAAGCATCTTAATCTGTGAAAAAAAAAAGAAAATAAAAATATCAGTGTGTTGCTTATAGCAAATTTTAGTGACTGCATTTTCTATTTTCTATATATGCTGTATATATATTTCTATTTTCTATATATTTCTATTGGAACCAACACAATAGCAAATGTAGAGGCCAAAGACCATCACTGCATCTCTTATCTTTTGTTTGAAATGGGCTTAGAACACACATAACAACCAGTTGTACATTTTTAAAGCTTGCTATATTTGTAAGATCTGTTAAGAAAAGGCATATACATTCCAGTAGGACAGAGAGAACTCAGTAATTACCATCAGAGTGACTTCATATTAATTTGTGACGTTACTATTATGCCTGAGTCTCTAATTTTTTTACATAATAAATAAAACTTTGCAAGTAGTCTTAGTGAAATTTTTCTGAGCTTAGGTCGATTATATTTTTTAAATATCCACAATAAGCTGGTTTTGCTTCATTTAAGTGTCTCATTTTATTTAGGCCTCCAGTATGTTTTTGCAGCAGAATTTGTATTTCTTATTTGCGTGAGCTAATGTGGAGCACTATTTTTTCCATGTTTACAGAAAATTTATCATTATACCAGACGAAAGATCGTGCCTATGGCATTAGAAAAATCCAAATATTTTCCCAAGTGTACTCTTACTTTTACATTACAAACATGGGTACGCCCAAAGTGGATTTTGTAATGCACCAACTCATGCCTCTGTAGCAATATATTTATCCAGATAAACTCCTTCAATACCAGATTTTTCTAAATTCTCTGATGAGAAGAACAATTCTGACACTGTTCAAATTAACCATACAGAGTAGTCACACCACTGCAGCTAAATGAAAATCTTATCAGTAACTGTGTAGAGCTGTGACTTAATAGATGCTTAAAGAAGTATGGGTATTTTCCTTCTTTCTGTGCTATATCTCTGAGTTGAAATAATCTATGGGTTGGTATCACGTATGACACAGATTTCTGCAATAAAAGATACATCAATATTTCAATGTAATTTTCATGAAATAATCTTTTTTTATGCATATGAAATGTGGAAAAATCATGTGAAAAGCATTTAGCTAAAAAGTGGATTGAGATTCAGCATGAAATTGAAAGAGCATATATAAGATGTACAGTATGTTATATAAAATGTTATATATACTATATATTACTTTTATTAGGCATATACAATATTTGACTTGACCTAATTAAAATGTATCAATTTAAAAAATGCAGTGATTTTCAAAACAAATCTCTTATAAACTTGGAAAGTACTGTTTGTTATGAAATCACTTTCATGACTTCTCTTTATATTTATTTGGCCTAGGGATAATTATGTCCAAGCTTGCAAGGATAATTTTAGCAAATGGAGTTTTAAGACCAGCCTCCTCGGTTCTCTAAGGTCTTAATTCAACTCAAATTAGCATAGAACATAACACAAATAAGGCTCTTAGCAACCATATTTACCTGGTATTTTACACAGTGCATCGCGTATCAATGGAATGGAAAATTTAGTGTTAAAAAATTTTCTCAGAGGAGTGAAGTGGGTGGACGAAATACTGTGGAAGCACATCTCCTACACAGAAATAACCTTATGTCTTGGGAGCCAGGTCCAGCACATAACTCCTTCCACTTCAGAGGTACCTATAAACTGAAGAAGCTAATTCATAGACGCTCACCTTGCAGTACACAACACACACACTGTAACTCTCCTGGGATGTCTGCTCCTCAGTAACGCACACAAACACGCATACAACCCCTCCTGAGCAGCAACACCAAGATGAGGTGAGTCTGTCAGCATCATCGCTACTAGCAAATAGCCTTCTACCACTTGCACTGTACTCTCCATGTTTGACAACCAGAGGGTTTAAATGTTTAACCAGCCTCACAGTGGATTATTTTTTCCCAATATCTGACTGGAATGTCCTTTGTGGCAACCTGTGCCCAGTGTCCCCCAACCTTCGCTGTGCACTTCCAAGAAAAGAATGTCTCTATCTACAGTACAACTTCCCACTAGGAAGATGGACACATAAAATTTTTCCATACTGCTGCTGCTCAGACATTTGTCAGGTGATAATCATAAGATCTACCCCACAAATCAGAAAAATGGACTTCTAATGCAGCAAAATTAAGTGGGTTATAACATCATATGAATAACCTGAATATATTCAACATATTATGCATTGAAGTGAAATAGCCACAGAGTTTAAGAGCTGACATTTCTGTAATTAAACTAACATTTTAGTAAAGGATAAATATGTCAATTTATAAGACAAACCAACAAATGTTAAAATACTCACAGGCCAGCATTATGCAAGACAAAGAAAACTGTCAAAACGACAAGGAAAAATAACAAAAAGGAATTATTTATTACTCCAGCTGTGTTGGGCAGGACTTCTATTTGTTTGTTTTCTTTTAGTTGTGTTATATATTGAAAACAAACATGAGAAATACCATTAGAAAACTTGAAATGCTACTTGAAATTTGAGCTAATTGTACTATCCTTCCTGTGAACTGTGCTACTAACAAGTAATGCACAGCAACAAGAAAAAAACCTGGAGGGGCTATTTTCTGAAACAGAAGAATAGACTGCTGGAACTGTTTCAAGGTGCAAAGAAAATTGTATTCAGAGTTAATATGACACAACATGAAAGAAAGAGATTTATAGAGAAAAAGAAACAGATTATGTCTCTGAAGATAACTGAAAACTGCATTTTAAAAACTAGAAGCCCTGGTCTGTAAAGGAGAAAGAGACATCTGCAATTAATAAAGGGCGTGGGTGGAGATCCATCTTCTCTCATATTGGGTAAACACCATTAACTTTGCTGTGGAATTAAATGCTTTTATGGGCAATCCAAATGCACTTTGCTCCTACCTATCTTTAACAGTGCTGTCTGTGAAGTTACCAGGACAAGTGTTTCCCCAGTCCTCACCTCCCCATGCAGCTGATGCCTATGCACAACTCGGGCACTAAGCTTTAATGCCCACCCAGCAACACAGGAAAACCATGATTAAAATGAGGATTTTCTCCTGGAGTAGCCAAAGTAACATGTTCTTGTTTAACAGCATCAAAAACACGACTCAGTTGTTTCCACCTTCCTTATTAAAATTCTCTCATGTTTGAATGAAAGTTTTGATAAATCTGCTGTACCTTTCAGGGTACCAAATTAACTGAGGGTAGTTTTTAGGTTATTTGAGAAGGATTCCTATGACAGTTTCAGTAACTACAGGAAAAAAAAGAAAGATAAGGAATCAGTGATTAAAAAAGACCTTTTGTAATGCCATCATGAGAAAATGTTTTCCTCTATGGAAAGAAGAAAACAAGAGAATATCTTTGCAAATACTGAATAACTGTCCTAAACGCAGACTAACAAGATAACAAAGGAAGGTGACAGGGATGGGATTACTTAAGAAGGGAGATTGTAAAGTAGGGACACGCACAAGTTGGACAATTTCAATTTCAGATTTTAAAGATTGTCTCTTCTTTTTCCAAGGGGAAATAAATTACTGGTGCTTGTTGAGAATAAATGAGAGTTAAAGGTGCAGGTTAACAGTCTTCAAGTACCAGAAGAGGAAAATTCACCCTGAACTTAACTCTGAATCTGAGAAAAAGACCCTGTGTCTGCTTTCAAAAAGACTGCCTTTATCTGCCATCTGAGTCTCCCCACCAGCAAGCACTGCAAAGAAACGGCTTTCTAATTTACACATCTGGACTTCACTTTAAACTGTTTTGGAAACTTTATACAAAAGAAAAAAAAAAAGTCCCTTGCCACAGGTCCTATTAAAGGAGAAGCGAAATAAACTATAAAAAGTAAACTGTAAACTAGCCCTGCTTCCTATTGCATTTTGAAATTAATAGAAGCCACTGTTGAAGATGGACAATGAACACATAGGTAATTCTTTGAAAGTAATAAATGTATGCTAATACTAATTACAGAGAAATCATATTAATATTCAACAATCATAATGCCAGTTTAAAAATTATCTGTGTTGGTTAAGACAACTCCAACTACAAGCTGTAAACTGTTATGTTCCCATGAACTAGTTCAGAAAAGCCTAACTATGCCAAATGTATTAATTCCTTGAAAACATTATGAGCAAATACTGACGTGTTAAAAAGTTTAAGGACAGAAAAAAATATTGTTCTCTGTAAACAGTTTTTTTCATGTTTTATTTGAGCTATTTAATACTGCATAATCAAATTAAATGGATAATTTTAATCCTTATTATGCAAGTGAATTGACCTTCTGAATGAACATTACAAACTAAAAACAGGCGGATGTGTAACGTGAACTTAAAAGCAAAAAGGCAACAATATGGTTAGCTACAGTTTAAATACCAATAGTTTTTAAAAACTTTGGGGAAGTAAGAAATTTTCCTCTAAAACTATTTAGTATACTGTAAACCAGTTTTTCTACCTGTAGTAATTTCTACCTGTGAAGAGTATTGCTCACCCAATAGTTTGTCATTTATCAAAGGCAGAAGTTATATCCTCACTCAAACATGAACACTGAAAAAGGGAAAATACCCAGCAAGTCCAAATCATTAACAATGGGAAGTTCAGTTCATCTATTTAAAACAACCCAATCCCAGAATCCAAGTTGTTCTGCATACCTACATATTTGGAATTCAAGAAAGCATTTGAATTAAGGAGAAATCCAAAATGGGAATAGCAAAACTTCTATCTTGGAAAAGTCACAACAAATAACACACATCTCTATTTCACTTGAATTCTAAAATTCAATTATTTTTATGTGAATCAGTATAAGTTGAATTTTACACTTTTCTGTTAAGATACATGTATAAAAGAATTCTCTGTCTAAATACACCATTCCCTCCAATAAATACTTTTTAATAATGTATATCAGAAATTTAAAAAAAAAATAAAAATAGTAAAAATGGTGTGAAATGGAATTAAAATACTGACTATGAAAAAGGAAAATTCCAGATACAGTTGTAATATTTGTAATACATGGCTATGAAAGACTATACCTGATCATATAAATAGATGAGAGATACTGGAGAAATATCCAGACTGTGGTGATAAAGTCTCAGGAGTGATTGCTTTGGGTAGCCACTCTTGTTCCCCTACTCCTACCTGCAGTTACAAAGTGGCCAACTAACATGGCTTCCAAAAGGTTAACATTTATTTCAAGGTTTTTTGCATTATGGTAGGTAAAAACATGCTAATGCAGGGGCATTTTGCCAGTCAAGGCAAGGCCAGAATACGAGTGGAAAGCAAGGAACTGACAACTCTTGATTCAGACCTTGATGCATGTTTCACTTCCCTGAATCCATAAAAAATGCAGTTTCAAATGCAATTACCTAAAATTTCTTCTAATTGAAGTTGCTCTCTCTCAATTTTGATACTGAGAAATGCAAGAAAGATACATCACATTTTCAGTGCTGCAGATGTTTTTCATGAAATCACTTCTCAGCCATTGCCATGTCTGAGCATATGCACAGGAAACCTTGTGGTTGCTAAGGGTTTCACAAATCACATTCATTTCATGATTATTTTAAGCATATGAGTGGTACACACTGATCTGTAATTATGATTTAGTCATTAGAAAATAAATATTGAATATGCTGGCAATTCAGCCAAATTTTGATATACCAAAATTTCAATCCCGTATTGAAGAATTAAGAAAGAAGTTGTGCAGCTATATGACAAACTCTGATATTTACACTTTCTTAATGATAAAAATGCATTTTTATGGTGATTGAATTGCCTTGGCTTTTCAAATATTGATCATGTTTATGCAAGATGAAGTGGTTTTCCTTCTGGCAGGCATTCTCTATTAGACTTCAGTTTACCTTAACTCATACTATAAATTTATCATTTAGCACTCTAATACTGAATAAATATTTAGGTCTCATTTAGTAGCAGGTTCAAGTGTGTTTCAAGGCTTAATCAAAATTTAGCCAAAATTCCTAAGTTTTCTGTAGCAGCTAGCTGAAATCACAGAAAGCCCTGGAGTCTTACATGGTTTCCACCTGAAACCATAAACTGATGCAAACTCTCTAAAACAGCTGTTGCTGATGCTGCTCTTCCCTGCCGTCTCTTTCATCTCCCCTCATGGCTCATCCTTCCCTGAAAGTAACTTTCACCATTAGAATCAATGTTCATCATCAGCACAAATTCTCACACCTAAATTTCTCTCACCTTCCTTTGTGCACACCTAAGATACAGAATAAAACTCATTTCAGCCAAGCTTTAGGTGTCTTTCAAACTTTTCTCTTGTTTCTGCTAATGAACCATCATTAATGCTAATTTGGTTCCTCTGTTCAATTGTTTTCCAGGTTGAAGCTTAAATAAAAATATCCTCAAACTTCAAATTACTTACTATGTATGTACATTCGGGTATTTTATCTGTCTTCTGTTAGATCCAGCAAGTAAGCAACTAGTCTTTCCTTACCCTAAACTCTATGACAGTTTCTATTGCCTCAATGTCCATTTCCATTACCTCATATTCCCACTGCACAGTTCATGAAAACAAATACAAATAATGTACAATCTGTAGGACTGATCTGTAAATTGCAAATTACCCTCCCAACGGCTTTCGTTGAATATTTATTTTTGTTTGAAGATTGGAATTAAATCTTTAAGGTTCTCCTGAATTGCATATACTCTACATAGAGTGCTAGCTAAAGCTATTTCATCTTAAACTTGCTGAATACTTGAACAGTCTGTATGTCTCAAAGTCTTCGTCATAATCTAGCTAAATTCACCATCAACAACAATCTGCAAAATCAAATGTAAACTCATCACCTGCCAAAAATCATGCTTGAAGATGACGAAAGACTTTCTGGACATCTTACTGGCTGAAGCTAATGTCATAAAAACACAGAAAAAGCACGTACCCCTTATCTCCCATAGCCATTTAAAAAGCTTTGTTTTTCCTGCACTCAGCAGCTTTCAGGACAGTGATTGAAGAAGCTGCTAAAAGGCAGAAGTTAAGCCTCTAAATCTTCCAAAACAGTCCATCCGTTATTAAAAAAACAAACAAACAAACAAACAAAAAAACAAAAAGAAAATCCATGGCAGAAGAAGAATATTTCTAAATAGATCACCTCACACTCACATTTGAGTGTTAGTTCTACATTCCAGCAAAAAACTTGTATTCAAACTTCTGTGCCACAGGAAATCATCAGAAGAGTGCAGGCCTGCTACATCTCACTGTGCTTCAGAGGAACTCTCTTAGCCCCACCTCACAGCACCCAGTCATCACAACTGCATCTCCCATATTCGTAAGAAACACCATGACCTACTTCTGCCCCAGGGATGGTCACAGAGTCATGGGAGATGTTTGCTGTTTCAAAGGCATTCCTCCTAGAAGGCGTTTCTCCAGATTAAAGCATTATGCCACAATCCCTGTCCCCTTCACACGATCCAGATGTTTTTAATATGATTGTGATGCACTAAATATTTGATCTTATGACAAAACCAAGGAAATGGAGTCTTTCTTGTCAGCAACAAGATAAATTTAATGGTCTTAAAATGTTTTCCTTCTCCCTCTCATGTTCCTTCTGCTGTCACTACCATGCAGTGGTATCTTACCAACTTATCAATTATCACAAAATGATAAGAGTTTGGAAATGGATCTTTCATTGCTCTTTCTTTTATTCTGTTTATCCTCTTGTTCACCCTGAAGTCATTGGTACACCCATCCTGAACTAACATGCTGAAAATCTCCTTCATCCCTTGGGACCAGAAAATCTGGTTTGAAGAATATTAATACTCATACTTCGAAAACTGCACGCAAAGAGTTAGAAAGTCCTTTTAAAAACACTGAGAACAAGCTATCATATAAATAGTCAACTGATGTTCTTTCATTTAAGACTGCATTAACCAGAACTGGTAATTTTGTACTGAAAATATTTTGTAGACTACTTCTAAGAAATTATGTTGCTGTTATTGTGAAGGCTTTTGAAAGCCTTTTTGTGCAATTTCTGCAACTGTTAAGGACAGAAGATTGGTAAGTGTTCTGCACTAAAAATAACATCATTGCCCAGAGATCGAAGAATATTCATCTATGACACCACAAGTATCCTTTCCTCTGCTTGACAATGTCACATATGAGCAAACAGCCCAGGAAATGTCCTTCATTAATAGTAAAATAATGACACATTGTTCTGTGATTCCTCTGTGGACTTAAACTATATTAAATACTATATATTCTGTATATAATTATTAATTTATTTCCCCAAGATAGAAATCAGAATCAGGACAGAATTTCCTTGCTGCACACCACAGGTCAACATATATAAATGTGACCAAATCCTTACACCTAGCACCTCTGACAACTTTAAAATTTCTTTCATTAATATTTACAGATTTTTTGAGACATCAAGCTGTCAAATCTGGGTCCTGGTAAGTAGTCTGGGTCCTCTGTGCTTATTTATAAATGATTTTATATTTATTTCTGACCTGTTGATTTCCGTGGGCAAAGCATGAAATATAGTACCATTTGGTTGCTTAGTATGCTATCTTCCAGTCTTATCACTGATGTTATATTATCATCAGGGATTACAGAAAGATCTATATAAGAATATATTCTAGAAGAAATAGGCTTTTTTATTTAAAATGGCAGTCCCTTATATTCAGTCTAAGACCATATTCAGACAACAGGGTGCCCTAGCTATCTCTCTGTGCCCCATTTTATCTCCTTTTTGTATAAATTATTGCCCCTCTCCATGTCTGACAGCACAAGTGCTTGTGTAACACTGTTTTCAACCTGGTACTGCCAATACAATCTGACTCACTACCCAGGTATTTTGCACAATCATAGAACGGTTAGGGTTGGAAGGGACCTTAAAGATCATCTAGATCCAACTCCCCTGCCATGGGCAGTGCACCTTGCACTAGAAGGGGAATTTCTAATGAACTCTTTCCACAGAATAAGACTAGGGGTCATGTGTATGTGCAGTTATGCTGCCAGAAGAATCAGGGTAGTTGGTTTAGCTGGCCTAACAGGGCAACATAAGAACCAAGATATAATAATCCAAATTCAATCCAAGCTCTAACTTGTCATTTGGTTTAGAAGTCCTCCTTTCCTACTTATAATTAAACACATGAAGTACCAGAATACAAGTTATACTTTTAATATATAATCACACCTTCCAGATGGGATGACAGAGCCAATTTATCTCAAATTTTGGTTTTTTTAAGTGTACCATGGGTTCCGAGGAACAAAGTACAGATCTCTATTCGTTGGCATAAAATTATGAAATGCAGAAAATACGAATATTTGCAATATGAACTATTGCAGACTACTGAATAAAATGTTAAAATTATTTAAGAGTTATCTTAGTCTGCCTAAAATGTAGAAAAAATACCAGCACCTTAATTCAGATGTCTTTTTTACTGAATAATTAACAGCTTCAACAACTCTATTTTCACTAAAAGAATTTTTCATTCAAAAGACCAAGCAAGACATAAATGCTTTAGCACAACAGCTGTAGTGATTGCAGTACAATTTTGCTGTAAAATCATTACCATCTCAGTGGATCTGAAGAAAGGCTATAGTACATATAATGTATATGACAATGTAAAAATATGAATAGGCTTTTATTTAAATATGCAATACTGCAATTAAAATGAAGAAAAAAGAAATATCAGGAGATGCTAGAATCCAGCCCTCTGTTATGTGTGAAACTAACTTCTAGCATTTGGAATTGTTAAAAATAAATGTTCTGCTGAAGATTTGCCAAATCAAAGTATTTCAAAGTAGGTCTTGGTAATGAGGAGTAGAACATTAGAAAAGCTTAAACACACTTGAAAGCTATATAAATGTTTAAAACAGGGAAGAATCAAGTGGGTAAACTTTTCACCTATATTCTTTAAGAATGATCATAAATAGGATTAAATGTAACATGACCATTCTTATTTACACATGTGAGTTTGATCTAGGATTTGTCCAAATGAGAAACTAAATTTGAATTAAGGTCAGGTAAGAAACTGAAATCCA
Source organism: Nestor notabilis (assembly GCF_000696875.1). Classification (NCBI taxonomy): domain Eukaryota; kingdom Metazoa; phylum Chordata; class Aves; order Psittaciformes; family Psittacidae; genus Nestor; species Nestor notabilis. The sequence goes on from NW_009937725.1 coordinate 81,631, forward strand.
CTATCTGTCCTTGAATAGCTTCATCTTTGGATACTTCAGGATGAGCAGAATTAAACAGAAACAAGCCCCTGGCCTTCATCAGGAAAAATATTTTGAAAAAGTCAACAACATCACATTAAACCAATTATCTAGCCTATGGTACAGCTAGGCTGTATGTATATGGGCTTTGGTTCTGGAAAAAGATGTGACAGGAATTGTAGCAAAACAAATGAAAAATCATTTGTAGTCAATGCCTCATATCCAGCTGCCATTTTCATCAGCCTGCAAAGTGTCTGGCACCTCAATATTCAGGGTTCGGGACTTGTAGGTCTGGATTAGAGGTGATTCCTTAGTTGCTGGTGTTTCCTTGGTCTTAACTCACGCTACCCATAAGTTTCCCTTATTCCTTCCACATTTAATAAAAACAGACCGATGGGCTGTGAAAGTATTATGCAGAAAGCAGCAAACTGCAGACTTGCTCTAATCTAGAGGACTCTGCAATGGAACAGGCCACTATCCTTAGCACAGAACTGCCTAGGCTTTTCCATTCTACACTCAGGACTTTGTTGAGTTTGGGTCTTTGTTCTTATATATCTCACAAACGGCTTTAAGTCATATGTCCTGAAAAGATGTACTTACCCCAACTGCTGTTCACATTGTCTTGCCTGACTTGAAAACATGCTATTGAACCGTGACTATCAGCCTATTCACTAAAAAGTGACTATATTTTCACAGCTTTCAATTTGTTGGTGTTTCATGTTTGCAATAAAACACCCGTCAGAAGGTGTACTCCAGAATCTGTTCTCAAAAGTGCTTTTGTTTTGTTTAAACTGAGAAAATTTAGCAAACATAGACCGTAATTCATGTCCAAGATATTGTCTTAATCTTTTGTTGCTCATGATATATGTAGCTGACTGTACTTTGCCTGTTTGTACACACTTTACACATATACGCAGACTAGATTGAAAAGTTCAGAACATAATGCTCAAACTGATCATGACAATATGCAGAGAATATTCATGATCAGAATAACATGGAGTACACTCATTCATCAAGAATTCTGGAGCATACATTTTACTTAAACATTTCCACATCTCCAGGTGAAAGAAAACATACACAAAAATATCTCTCAGCCCAAACAGATTACAGCAGAATTTGTTAGAATGTGTCATGTTTCCTACAGAAGAGATACATTTGCTTCTTTATTTTAGAAAGAATGTTCTTTAATTAATTAACACTCACTTCTAAAGAGCTACACCATTGTACAACTGGCGCTGCTAACTAGGGCATCAGATCCAGCATCCTTTCCTAAGGCAAAGTACATAAAGCACCTCTTGTGCTCTTATGGCAAAACAAAACCACACTAAAAATAATTCTCAGGCTTTCTGTCCAACACAATGACCATCTTTCTTGCTTGCTCAATGATACACTGCTCCATTACTTTCTAAAAAAAGCCCTACACTGATTTCAAAATGAACAACATAACTACATTCACCCATCTATATTTAATTACTTGCAAAATTGTTTAGAAATGTTCTCTTTATTATCTATATAAATACTATACCAGAAAGCACTTTCAGCTGGAAAATTACCGGGCTTCTAGGCAAGCAGTGGTTTATAAGACAATTTCAAAATCAGCTTTTAATATCATAAAGATCTGTTTTTAATGTCTGTGCCTTCCTAGGACTCGGAAATTAAAATCTGACTTTTTCGAAGTCTTTTCTAAGGATGTGAAATCTAACCTGAAAAGTGCAGCTCTCTTATGGTCATGACTAATGTAATTGCTAAATTGTACTTCATTTTTCATAGCTCTGTGAATGAATCACTATTCTTCAATCTCTCTGCAAAGTCTTGACATTCCTTTCAAGTCAGAACCTGTCTACGTTTTAATTTCAACACAGAAAACAAGTAAATTCTTGACTCAGTGTTTTAATGTTTGTTTACACACTTACTAAAGATTTAGGAAAAGCTTGTTGGTATAAAAAATCAAAATAAGTAGTAAACCAGTTTGCTAGAAAGTGTAACTGCATACTGTGATTTGCTTGTCATATTCTCAAACTATACACTGTTTTGTTTTTCATTGCTTTTTAGACTTTCCTATTGCAGCATATTTTTAATTGGAGTCCTCAGTTTTGATATCAAATTATTCACTTTAATCTAAAACACTACTCAGAGAAGTAAACCAGTAATTTGCCCAAGAAAAACAAGCCAGCTTTAATACAGTAGGAGACAATCCAGGCATCCATAGTGAGGGCATGCTTACCTGAATAAAGATCACAGAGAAATAGTGGAGCAAAGTATACAGGAGTTAAATTCCAGAAAATTAATGCAAGTGAGAAAGTGCCTTGTTTAGTAGTCTCCTGACAATGTATTGCTTTCAACTGCAGATACCTACTAATACTATGTCTTAGTATTACTGATGTCGAGTATACAGTGGAGGATGTTCTTGAATGGCCAATGGTGAAAGGAATACAAAGTGCAGTCATAGAATCATAGAATAGTTAGGGTTGGAAAGGACCTTAAGATCATCTAGTTCCAACCCCCCTGCCGTGAGCAGGGACACCACACACTAAACTATGTCGTCCAAGGCTCTGTCCAGCCTGGCCTTGAACATCTCCAGGGTTGGAGCATTCACAACTTCCTTGGGCAACCTATTCCAGTGCAACTCAGTTCTAGAGAATGTGGTTTTGTGTATGTGCTTTGATCAAGCAAACCACAAAAATAAAAACACCTCAAGGTTGATAAGAGTTTGATTGCGGTCACTGGGATAAAAAGTCTGTAAAAATTTTACTGCCATTACAGGTTGAGAATAGTCACATTAGAGTGCAATTTCACTCTGGAAAGATAATGTGAAACTGACAGTGAATCAGATGGATATCAACTTTTTGGACAGGCACCACCCTTTCCTAGGTCAGCAAATAACAGTAACTGGTAAAGAGTATCTATGAGCTTATATGGCTTGAATACCCAAGGTCAGAACCCTGGTTGGCTATCTGCTATGCACTGTTCAATAACACTAGATTTGACCATAGTAGGAAGTGAGTCTTCTAAGACATTTTATATCTGTCTCAGCTCATTATTTCTCTGAGGCTTGGGGTTTTCTTAATGCCATATTTTATGATAGTTGATTACCAGAAATTCAGTTGTAAGGAATGTTAAAGGAACTTGTGGACTCTAAGCAATTTTTAAGTTGATTCAAGGATGTAATTTTGAAAGATGTGCGAGAGATTCCAGTGTTAACATTGGCCAGATATTTCCATCTCATGCAGTGATACAACACAAAGAAAAAGAAAGAAAAACATGACCACATTTCTTACCATAGCAAGAATTTCTTACACCTCAAAAAAAAAAAAGGAAAAGCAAAAGCAAAAGCCTTCCAAAACACTCAACTGGAAGGTAAATGCATAGCTGAAAACTTTGCTCCAGCTTGTTAAAAACTTTGTAGTGCTAAAGTTGTTAGAGGTATTCCCATACATAATAAATGAAATATACATTGAAGTAGAGAAGATGCACTTACAATGAGGCTGAGGGATCAAACCAAGCAATGAAGAGTTCTAAATCTAGCTTTTTAACATTTAAGGCAAATGCAACAGTTTTTAAAAGATGGATTTGCTTCCTTTTTAGGAAACCTGTGTTGAATGCCTGATTGATTAACTGGGAGTATGCAAAAGTCAGGTTAAAGCCCCCCTCTGCCATAGTCAGCCAAGGAATATGAATGAAACGTGAAGTCAGAGTAGACACACTGACATTTAATACAGTAACTAAAATAGCAAAATATTCATGTATTTTTATGAAGAAACTTTCTCAAGGCTCAATAAAGTGAAATTAAACTGAGATATGTGGGAACAGCTAACAGTAACAAAAAAGCAGGTGTATGTATGCCCTAAAGAAAAAGATATGCCATAACTGTTCAGATAATAGAACACTGTAAGTATTTTGTATAATTTTTCTATTAATCTTCAGGTTTTATTATCTTTTAAATTTGCTGTCTGACAAATGTGATTCTAACTTTGGATAGATCAGCATATATCTTAAAATACTGCTAATATCTACTACTGGATACATGTTAATGTATTTTATATGAAGAGGAAATGTAAGTTAAATCAATGTAATAATTTTCTTCCTGTAGATCCTAGATCAGGTATTAAAGAAAGACATTTGTATTACAGTGAATTGGATTTAATGTGAAGATAAATCCAGGGAGTAATTTAAAGTATGCTTTGTAATAAAATAACTGTTTTCTATTCTTGTTTTCAAAATGTACCAGTATATAAATACTTGTTTAAGCTTTTCATTCACTATGATTATTATTTTAATGTCATGTTAGCTGCATTTAGTTTAAATTTTAATCCAGAATAGTTAATCTCAAACTCTTCTAGAATACTCTTACAAAGTTCAAACACAAGCACCATTAAATAAACAAACACAAAACAGCAGAGTAAGATATTCTTACAGTACAAAGAATAAACCCTTTCAAAATTGATCTCATGAAATGATATTAACTCTCAACGAAGATTAATCAAAAGAAGAACTAACTATTTTTTGTTAATAGAGTTGGAGGTGCTTACTCAACCACAGCTATTCTGCTAGATTCTGATATATTGAAATAAGATATCTTGGCACCTCAACCACAAACATGATTACAGAAATGACACAAAAATTTACTAAACTTTCACAACCTCATTTTTACTATCTAGTTGTCTGACATGGATTTAAATTATTTTTTTCAGTAGGAGGAATGAATTAATTCCACTCAGAGGCAGAATAGCTTGACAAGCAGATACATATTTGATCGGAGATTGATGTGAGCCCCCAAATCTGACAGCGTATAATTTAATCATGGGAATAATTCCTTTGTAGGGTGGATATCTGAGTTTTACTCCTCTGACTTACCACCTGTGTTTACAACCAGACTGTCCTAACATTTTAAGGCTGAAAATCCAGGCTGCAATTCTAACTGCATTATGCGCCTACAGACCCTTTTGATTCAGAAGCCTGTGAAAGTTACTGAGTAAAGTAATCCAGATTTTTTTAAACACTAGTACTCATTGTTCAATTTAGCCCAAAGATACATAAATACATGTGCAAAGATTACAGCAATAAAATCTGTATCTTTTCCTCTGTTTTGCCATGTATCCTTCCATTCATTCCAGGTTGCCTCTACCTCTGACCAAACACAGGCATTTCCCTGCTCTTCCTATGTATTCCTGACAGGGCTCATAGACGCCTGCCATCCACTTTCATGTTCTAATCGTGATCCTTAACCATTCCCTCTAGTCTTGGGGCCAGGCATGTGAAAGACAACCTTTCTCCCTATAGGTCTTCCTTCACTTAGGTCGCTCAATGTTTTTGCTCTAAACTGATCCTGGTCCCTTTCAGTTTTGTTTCTTGGTGTTTTGTTTTGTTTGTTCTGTTTTGTTTGGGGTTGTTGGTTTTTTTTTTTCTTGCCATTCAACTCCCTGCACTCAAACAGAAACACCAAAGAGGTGAACTAAGGAGTACTGGTATTAAGAGGGAATTTTCCCTCACCTTGCCTTTCATCTACTACACATAACTGTATAGCTCACATGGTGATGAATTTTATTAATACACAGATCCAGTTTAAGTTTAGATGTATGATTTGATCAAACCTTTATGAATGTTTACCTTCACCAATATGAAAGGAACACACTTTCAAGTACATAATACTAGAGGCACTAGGTAAGGCAGCTTGCTACAGCATGTTTTCGTGAGTCCTGTTCTAATGACAAAGAATTAAAGATGGACTCCTTCAAAAATCCTGAACATGAACAGAACTATGCTGGTGTCCCACAGAGCCAAGGAAGCAGGCAGCTGAGCCAAGCAAATGGTGTCAGCAAGGTGGGACTCAGATTCGCAAGACAGAACAGCTCTCCCACGCATAGAGGAAGGATTCATTACACAAGTATTTTGTCAAACACCACAAGTACCAAGCTGTCTCTTACTATATCCACATATACATTTCCTGATAACTGCAACTGTGACTTAGCACTAAACTTCATTGAGAACAACCTTTCTTTTCCTCGCTGCTGTATTTGTTACATACCAAAAATCAACTTGATCAGGATAGCTGGTTTCTGTTGCACTGCTGAGTTTGGGGTTTTTTTTCAGCAATGTAGCCTCTTCTAAGCTTCAATTATAAATTACTTACATGGCAGAATGATTTTGAAATGGCATGAAATATTCTGAGAGGAAAACATATAATCTTTAACAAAATAATTATTTGATTTTGCAATCCTTTTAAGCATACTCCATTTAACTCTGCCAGATTTCTATGAGCAGAAAGCTTAAAATACATGTCTTAAACTACCAATTTTAGGTGTCTTATGAAGCAACACAAATTTTCCTTTCTTTGGTTGTGGTGAAATAAATGCTACCTTAAGCATCACTGTGTTTTTCAGTGGTATCCCTTATTAAACTGTAAATTTAAGACATGTTAGGCCTATCTCTGCTTTGGAAATGATAATTACTTTTTCTTCAGATTTGCTCCAGTATTTTCTTGTGATGAATAAGGCAGTTTTTGAGCTGCCTTTCTGAATCCTGTCAGCACTTCTCAATCCCACGTTTGTAAAACTGTGGCACTTCTCCAAAACATATTGTCTCGTAAATCTTATTTAAACAGAAAATTCTTTAAACAGTATTTTGTGGACCTACAGCACTGAATGAACATGGAAACTTTTCTTTTATAAATAGGATTATAGGAACCCCATAAAAGTCAGTTAAGAGGTTTTTCAGACCTTTTAGAGATTTTGAGTTTTAAAAAGAAACCAAGATAAATATATCATGATAATCCTATTCACAACACCTACAGAATCTCTATTTATGAGATCTGTCATTGCATTTAACTAGCTGCTCATAATTACTAAAAAGATAAACAGTGTTGTAAGATGGAGTCATGGTAGTACATTCTCTCTATTAATAAAAAGTTTTCTCTGCAGTTCCACTGCTGTTGGATTAGATAGTATAATTACATGATCTGCCAGATCATTTACACCATCCTCCTATAGAACTGGACCGTTTTTATTTATCTGTTGATTTAGCTATCATTTTAAAATTTAAAACGAGAATGTCTAATTTTGTAGTAATCACGGCAAATGGACATGTTACAGTGGTTCCCCTAAAGTCACATGTTCTATTCCACATTCAGATTTGACATAATCTCAGTATTTGACATTTATGTTTACATTTATTGCTACAGGCATTCATATCTCTTAACACAGTAAACGGAAGTATAAGAACTTCCCCAGAACTTTCAATATATCCCAAAAAGGAGATTAAAAAAATCTAGTTCTGAATAATGTAGAGTTTACCAAGTAGGCTGCAAGTATGGATCTTTTTCTCAACCAAAATTTCACTGAAAATTATACAGTATCAGAAAAGCTTTTGGGTTTCAATAATTGGCACTTTCTTATGAAAAGCAAGCCTGTGTTTTGTTAAAAACCTCTTATCAGTAGAGCACAGAACAGTGGAAGCATTTTGCAGTCATTCTGCTTTTTTTGCGAATGTTCACAGCAGTACACAACAGAACAGCTTTATGTCTTCAGCAGTTGATTCTCACATGCATCAGCCTCTAGGCCATCTGATAAGGATTGTTCTGCTTCTCTAAATCGGTAAAAGTACATTAGACCACTGCTCAGCTGACGCAACCACATACCAGCCAATTCCTGTATGTCTCTTTTACCAGGGAAACTCTCAGCAGCCCAACAACAAACAACAGTCTGGTCCTAGTTCTTAGTCTCAATGATTTTGTAATCTGGTTTCTCATGGCCGCTCAGAGTAGGACACCAGGATGGAATCAGAACCAGAATGCCCAGCTATGAGAATAAGCATATTAATTCATAATTCTGTAGTTTCTTTCTGTGCATATATAAGGCAGTTGACTTGTCTTTTCAGAGAAAAGCAGGTAGTAAAGCATCAACAGAGGAGGAGGAACAAAAATCATACATATAAAAATTCATAAGGCAAATACAACCTATTAAGCTCCCACTCATGTTCCTTTTAACAAAAATAAATTTCCTCTTATCACTAATCAATAAATTAATATCAACATTATTTTTAATCACTGTGGACATGTTTTCAGCTCCAACAAAGGGTGACATATACTGTATTTTAAGATCAGACCACTTAGTAAAAGCTATTTGCACATACATACACGTACTATAATACCTAAGCTAGCTCCACTTCCAACAGAACAGGAATAATTACCCACTTACATCAATAGCTTCAAACTTTAATCTAGTGATCCAGTTGGCTCTATGAAGCCAGCTAGACTGGACACTCTGGAATAGAAGAGATGCCTTGTGCAGGAGACTTTTGTCTTGTGCAAAAGTACATGATCTAAATATCTGGTCACCCCAACTGATATGGATTTCTGCCTTCTACACCTCTTGCCAGGAGCTGCAATAAGTATTAATTACAATATTTAGCAGGTTTTGATCCCATATTACCAATGTATGGTAAGAAGACAAATTTTTTAGATTGGGTTATTGGATACATGAGAAAGAAAATAAAGGTTCTGGAGAATTGAAGCATACTGCATCTACTGTACACAAATTCTAAAAGTTCCTACAGGCAGTATGTAGAATTTTGGTCCTGTTTTTTTCAGTCAATTTTGGCAGAGTGATAGGAAATTTCAGCTTCAGTTCTTTGTTTCTAGAGAGACACATATCAACTGAAAATATCTACAGATGTCAGAAAGAAACACTATTAAATTACTTGAAGAATCATAACTGGCATAATGCCCAAAGACAAAGACCCCTTTGACTTTAACCAGCCTATCAACCCAGATAGTTGGGCATTGGTATCATCTGGAGAGGTCACACATCCAAAAATCACTGTCCAAGCAAAAAAAAAAAAAAAAATGAAAAACTACTGCCACAGTAAATGAATACTTTTCACCTCTTTTCTTTGAGATTTATTTCTATGTATCACTGTGCAGGAAGCACTTCCAAGGAACTGGATATACCTGAAGTACTGAAGGAACTGGCTTCCTCCCATGACCCAACAGTGCCAGAAGTTGCTTTGCTTCCTGACTGTTTACTCAATCTGGGTCAAAGGAAAGGAGCCAATCTACAGAGCAAGCCAATCTGTCTTCAGGTTTGAGGTTTGGCATAAGTTTCAGCTCTGATATCATGTCAAAATTTCAGTTAATAAAAAATCTTCAATTAGACTTGGAAAAGTAACAAAATGGCTAATCAATCTTAGATATGGTAAACGAAACAACAAAAAAAGCAGAATTCATAATAAAACTATGATATACCACAACTGCTACCAATACTCATCTCAAGCAAGGAAATGTTTAAGTAATTACAGAAAGGTCCCTTTAATATTGACTTTGATCTGAATCCTCAGCATTTAAAGCCATGAAGGCAGTTGGGTCCTCAACATTTGTTTGTTTGAAATAGAAGGAAAATCAGTATAGGCACATAACTATGGAGAGGGTTAAAAGCCAGTTAAATGTACACAGAATACACCAAGAGAGACAGATTTTCCATTTCCATCAGCCAAAAAAACGTATCAGCCTCTTTAAAGAGTCAGTGCCTATAAATAATGTAGCTGTTTAGGTCATTTGCAAAGCTTTCTATATAGTAAAGAATTGAATTACGGTTTCCTTTTCCGTTATTTGTTGTCTTTGGTTACTACCCAGGTGTATGGAAAAGTTTTCAAAGTAATGTTTATCAATAAAAAAATTCTTGAGAGCTACAAACTGGTTAGCTTCTTTAGCAGGAAGAAGAGGATTTGCTTAATGTTGTTCTGGCACAGAAAACATAAATCTGGTCTCAAAGAGAGATGCTATATAATGTAGTCTTTTGCTTCTTTAACAAACTGTACGCTGCCAGAATTGACAGAAGATTTTACAAGCCCTAAAGTGCAAAGCCTTCTGTGTAAATATACATGTTCATTTTTAGTTATTAGCTCTAAAAGTTGTGGGGCTTTGCTTCTTTAATATTGTGACCAAGACAAATTTTGAATGGTCTGTCATTTATCAAAGTTCCCATCAAGAACAGCTGCTGCATAGCCAGAACTGGAGACTGGAGACCTCAGTCATGTACATTTTACCCACAACAGTAAGCAATTATGTGTATAAGTAGTTCCATTAGCATCAAGAGGGAGATGACATAATTACAGATTTGTACAACTTGGCCTCAGAACAAAACAAAAACAGAACCAGGAGCTTAATTTTTGATTAGTCATCTTATACATTAAATATACATTATGCCCAGAAAGAGGAGGCTCAAATCAGTTATCTAAGACAGGCATCTTGCACCATTGGAGATGCCCTGGAGTAATCTCACCTGGTCCCCAGCTGCTGCTCCAGAAGAGCGCAGGTGTCCTGCAGGTCCTGTGTCATATCTGCCAGCCCTGGGTGGATGTCTCAAGCACCCTTAGATGTCTCAAATGGCACTAGATGCCTGTATTTGAGTGACTGATGCAAGCCTAGGCTGTCATTTCTTTACAGGTTAAGCAGATATATGCTCCTTCAGACAGAAGATATTCAGATCAGAAATCACTGAAATCTACTTGAAGATAAACAGGAGAAGGGTTACATTTCTTCAGAGACAGAGAGTGTGTGGGATGGTGCTACTGCTGCAGTATGACATAAAAAGCCTGGTCTCGTACATGTGTTGTGAGGAGAACAGAAAAAAAGAGAAAGCCAGAAAGACAGAGACATAGAAAGCACACGTATACTGCAGTCTTCTGAGATGCTGGGAGCACAATTATCCCTTGTTTTGTATGATTTGTCACTTTTTGCAATTGATAATAACCTGATTTAACAAAGAAGGCCTCATCATTTATTTCTGTGCTCAGGTTTTACCTTGCTTCTCAGTCAAGTGTGACGCCTGAGCAACATGCATAGGAAAGAAACATACATTCTTAACACCAAAATCTTTTTACACCACCAGCATGGTATTAAAGGAGCACAGATCAAATCCATCTCTGCTGCTGAGTAAATAATGTACTGGCCAGAACACACATGGGAACCAAACCCATCCAACAAAATGTATGGTAATTTTTTTATTGTTCTGTTTTGAGATGAACTATGCTCTGTAGTCCTACCTTGGACTCTATGCTCCTAATCCAATCTGTTAGTTACTAGGTCTGATTATCAGGTTACCCAGGGAACACACAAGAGCTCCAGTGTAAGGATCTCCCTCCTCCCTTTTCCTGTCTCCCAGTATTAAATCTTCCCAGTCACCCATCTCGCGCCTGCAAACCAAGGACACACACTGTGGTTCCCTAGGGAGAGACTGGCTGAGATTTTTTTTTTCCACTCAGCTGTGTGAGATAGTACCTGCCCCTGAGGAACAGGACTGACATTGCTGCTCTTCACAAACAAAGCTGGAATCCAGCCTCTCACCTGTCCTTCTCATGGCATCTGCTCGTTTGACCTTAAAATCCCTCCAGATCACATCCAGACATTTTTATATGAGGACAGGAAAAGAACTAAAAGACAAACTTGTTTAAAAGTGATGGTTATCCTAAGAAACACCTTATGACCTTACCCTTTCAAAACAAAAACAACATCAAAAAAACCAAACAAAACCCCAACAAAAACCAACAGAACCACAAAATAAAATACAGTTTCTCATGTTCAATCACACTTTTTAGGCTCTATAATTGTATGTGAGGTCCAAAACTTATTTAATTTACAAAACAAGAATATTTCTAGAGAGTTCAAATTGTACAAGTAAGATGGATACTGGACATTAGAGTCACATATTTTCATGTCAACCTAAAATTTATCACTGGAGAAGAGGAATCAGAGTCTGACAAGAAATAACTGAATGATTGCTCAAATGGATCAACCAGAATATCCTGTCTGGATTTAGTGAATCTGCATCTTATGCATTCCCGCTCTAACTAGGACTACAGAGAATTCATACAGCTTATCTGAGGGGAGGTAAGAGTCTTAGTTCTCCTTAGCTCCACTGTTTCATTTTTACAAAATTATAGACTATAATTTATGCACAATACTTTATACCACAGGCAAATAAAAGGGATTTGTTAAATCAAAGTAACTTTCCTAGGCAGTTTCTGCATGTAGAATTTACAGCCACCTCAACAGTCCCTCTGATATTTGCCATGATCATGGGACAAATACCATCCTTAAAGGGATGAACAATAATACCTATGACATTTCCATTTCATGAGGTTCTGAAAATCATTAGAAATGTATGAATACATTGCGCAGGTATGAATGGATTCATGGCCACTGTACACAATATCCTTGTATCTAAACTTTTAGTATCTTTTCCTTTTTTTTGAAAGAAAAAAGAATTTGTTAATACAATGCCATTTTATCTGTGGAAGGAAAATATCTGTATGTATGATATGTATGCAAGTAATTAATTAGTAGCTTTACATACTGAACTTGAGACATTATTCTGGCTTTGAGGTTCTCACTGAAGAAGAAAGCAGTTCTGTTCTACCACTACTCACTCAACACTGTAAAAAGTGAATCAACCATCTCAAAGTTCTTTAGAGAGCTTCCAGCTACTAGAAGTTATTTGACTTTGCTTCTAGCCTATGCCACTATTATTGCCATATAGAAGAAATTTTCTCCTAAAAAGTCATTACAAAAGTAATATAAATAAACACAACTTGCTATTTTTATACAATTTATTCCACTAAAATTAGACTGCTTGCTCTATTTTTTAGGAAACCATCTAAACATAAATGCTCGGCCTCATAGACCCATAAAGGGTCTATGAGATAGAGCAAAATGCTGGCCTGGCAATAATTCAGACACCCACTTCAGCTCTTTTAAGATTTCAGTGATCCTCTCATACTTCTTTCCCACTTAAAGACGTCAGAAACGGCATGGGCTTCAGGCAGCACAGCATCTGGGGTAAACTGCATAGTAGAGATCTGAACATGACTGTCTCAATGCTGAGACAAAATTAAGTTTAGCCTGTACTTCTGAGAACACTTGAATTGTATCTACTGCAAATCTATAATTGTAATATTTAAATTTTCCAAAGGAAAGAAGTCCTTTTGTTAAATCAGAAAGCCTCATTTGTGAACAATGGAAAATACTACTAAACTGTACTTTTCAAACAGTGCCAGCTATTTTGCTGCAGAATTGCACAGCATACCATACCACGTCACTGGAGACTAAAATAAAACCTTCCCAGAAACCCAAGTGCCCTATAATACTAATTTTAAGAGATTCCAAAGTTATTCCAAGCAAATGGGTTTATCTAAATTTGGCTATTAATTCCTATAGTCAAACTGATTTTGAAGAGGACTGTATGTTTGGGTAAACACAAGAAACAACACAGAACAACATGTTTTCCTCTGTGCACCACATGAGCTGTATCTCACTGAATGTCAGCTGAAAAGTAGAGCTAAAGGTTAAGAGGACATTCTCTTCTTCACTTGTGATTCTTCTTTGGCACCAATCTCAATAATTATACAAAGGCTTCTTAGCCACTCAGTGACCTCTGAAGAAGATTCTCCATAGCAATATGCCTCTGAGTGTGTTTTTTAGAGATTAGAAACATTTGTCAGCTATAAGACCATACCTTCCATTGTCCAAAACACTTGAGTGTTCCCACTGGTCAAAAAGCCCCAGATAAGATCAAAGGGTCTCATTGTTTTTATGTCAGGGCCCATACATCAGTCTGGCATATTCATTTTATTACAGCTTTACTTATGTACTTGACGCTACTGGCATTACTGAAATTGTGTCATATAACAGGTACCAAAAGAAAAGAAAAAGATAGAAAAATAACTGGTGCATCAGCAGAGGTGTGTAATAGTAGTAAAACTGTATGAAAGTTTGCAACTCCCTGACCCTTCCTGAATAATTTATATGGAAAACCTGGAGAAGAAAACAAAGATGTGTTTTAGTTTGACTTTGCTCATTAATGTTCTGCCTTTTCTTTAAAATGCAGTAGCTCAAGTAGCCCAAGAGAGACAAAGTTATTACTCAGTGCAAACGACTTTGAAGGATATGAAATGTACATGGCAATAATCCTATTGGAAACCATGGTATATTTTCATTCAATATATTGTAATACTGAAAAAAAAGATAGGTAAGCCACATATAACCCTCGAAATGTCATACATCTGCTTAGTCAATATTTCACCTTAAGAAAATTATCTTCACTATGTTTCCTAATCCTTAAAGACAGATGATTCTAGACTGCCAGAAACTATAATCAGTCTAGAAAAAAATTATTGATTTTCAGTGGCATCATATTCAACACGATGACACGGTGGTGCTTCAGTTCTCAACAAATTCATGAAAATAATGATAACTCTCCAATATTGTAAAATTCAAATTACACTCATGAAAGCTGGGGTCATTTGAATATATGTGCACATACAGCGCTAGAGACTGGAGACCATTCCAAGTAGCATATAGCTATGGAACTCAGTGCTGCTATTTGTTACCAAATTGACTTTTTTGGCTAGTAAAATAAGCAAAGATAACAGTTTAGGATTTTTTTAATCTACAAATCATTTTATAAGTGGTATGCTCAAAAACACAATAATGCTTAACGTTTCATTTTTCTCAAACCACATGAGAATAATTATCTGATGTTTTTCTTCCACAGGATGAGATAAATACCTCAGTATCATTAAATGACACACATCCTAATTTTGTTGACTCTCCCTTTCTATATTTGTCTCTGTTACACAATGATTGAATTCCCATCACCAGTTCTACTGCTTCTTAGCAAATAGAAACACTAAGGCACAATCACTGCCTATTATTTATCAAGTACTTAAACAGGTTGCCATATTTTGGTTTAGATGTTCAGAGATGTATCACTGCCAAGATTTACTTTCATAATGTAAAAAGTGGTTTTGTTATGCAGAAATAAAACTGCTTTGAATGCCACTGGGAGAGAGGCCACACGTAATATTGCAAAACCTCTGAGAAAGGGTGTCTCTTTGCTGCCAAACAGGATGAACAGCTCTATAGCAGAGACTGAATGGATGGTGTTTCCCATGTGCAATATTTACAGTTTTTACAATTATTTACTGATAACCTCAGAAGCATTATTAAGACATACTTTTAAAAACATTTATTTTTTTCTTAGTATTTACATGCCAGTGATACAAACCCCAACTGAAAGGTACTGATGAAAAAACACTGATTATTTAGCTATATTTTTCTTTTGAAAAGCCTCCACAATCCATTGCTCTCAAATCTTGTCCCCATCTATAAACAAACTCCACAGAACCAAACTGAAATATGTATCTTATTTCAGCAAAATCTTGAAAAGTTTTTGTACCTAAAATATGACATTTTTCAGCTCAGTTAAGAACTCCTGTGATGACTGCTTGTCCAAAATCCTCATCTGCCATGCAGATGGGGAAAAATCCACCCACGAGCAATGATAAAGTCATATGGAAGCCACTAGTGGTAGAAGTAGTTTTCTGAAACTATCAGAAGTCCCCCACATACCTAAGGAGGAACAGATGAAGTACTGACAGGCAGATGTCTCTTGCCTTATTTTCTCTAATTGAGTCTGCCCAGATGCTATTTCCTGCTATTTCAGAGGTGCATATTGCTTGACAGAGAAGTTCTAATGTCTGATTACCAAATGTACAATTCAGATTTGTAACTATTTTCCTGATGTGTAAAGTGAATTAGTTATCAGCACACAAAAGACAGAATTAGTCCTTTAATCAGCAGGCTATTTAAGCATGTGTGTAACTCTAAAGTCATGACCAGCCCATTTAAGCCAACAGCCTACTTCCACGTTTAAACTTCACAGATCTGAGTGTCAGAACATAGCTGAGCTCACCTATTCTGACTATGTGCATAAAATTCTGCAGCTGCTCTTGCTCAAGCCGAACAATGACCACCAACAATTTCTAGTCTGCTTCCCTTCCCCCTGATATTTTTCAAGAAGAGATACCACATGGATTTTCTTGGTTACTTTCTGCAGACCCCTGCAGAACCTCGCCAGCTACTGACCATAGGCTACAATATGCACGTTGACACACATACGTACCCAGCAGCATGGCAAAAGATCTTTACAGAAAAGCTTGTCTGCTTGCCAGTTCCTTTGCATACTAGAAGTGTACCTCAGTGCCCTCTCACTAGATCCCCAAATAAAAGGATATATGTAACCAACTAGCTCTACATGAGGGCCTTAATCTTCAGTTACCCAATAAAATTCAATAGTGATTGTTATTTTTAATCCCTTTCTGAACTTTAAAAATATCATGCTGTAATAGCACAACATTAGAACGGATTATTCAGAATCTTATGGGGGAACTACATGAGGATTGTGAAATATTTTCAGTGCTTTTGCTCTTTTTGTACAGTTAATGTTCTGAAGGATTTATGTCAAAAACTTCAATACTGCAGTATTTAAACTTCCTGATTTATGCTTTATGGTGCAATGGCATTTGCCTAATTGTGAGGGGCTTTATTACCACACAAGAAATAGGCAAACTTTCTCAAAACAATATTACATTATTTTCCAGAAAGCAAGCTACTGTACTTGTCCCAGATGTTCACGCCCCGGAATTCAGTAAGCATGAGGAATTCTCTTTGATAAGCATGTTTCATGGCAACATACCAGCTGAAGTATGTGCATTATTCATTATGAAACAGGTGACAAAGCTATCTTTAGCTAATGATAGATTTTTTAAAAAGAACAACACTAAGTTACAACCCTTCTTCCAAACTCAGCTGAACAATACTTCAAAAAATCCAATCAAAGTGGGCCCTGCTTTGGGGGTCAGGAGAGTAGAGAAGACTTGTAGAGGTCCCTTCCAACCTGAATGATGCTACAATTCTATAATCTGCAACACAGCAAAGGCCATAACCTCTTTCTTCATGACTATCAGATCAGTTGCTAAACTTTCCTTTCTCACACTAAAATTACTTTTACTGAGGAAAAATCATTATAATAAGCTATAAAAACTAGAGTAAGTTTGGAATCTTGAAAAAGAAAGTATGAAACTGCTTATTCGTTAATTGAATGAAGTGAAAGTAGTCTTTGCTACTGATAACTAAGTGTATGAGATAATTTTGAGTTATTAAACACAGCACATCTCCTTTAATCACTCTGTGGTTCTTACTGGGTTATGCAGACTTCAAGGAAGGAGGTATGATTTTGTCACCTGATTATGCTGCTGGTTAAACATGTTGGGTCTTTCTGAATTCTAGATATTAAGGCAAACACATCTTCCTAACTTAGGCAACATTGGTCTCTTCCCTTTCTTTTTTTTTCTTTCTTCAGCCTTTCTAGTGAAATCTTCCTAGTTTATGAGCTTTTCAGCAAAAACTGGCATCATATGCTTTTATTTCTGTTCTTGGTAACATAAGCACGTCTACACTGGGCCACAATAAAAGTCCATCTAGTTCAGTATGCAGTTTCAAAAATGGCCAAAAGCAAATGTTCAGTGAAGAGAAAAAGAGCATAAGTAGTATACAGTGATAGTGGATACTCTCCCAGCCTCCACCTATATGGGGATTAAGGTCTCCCTGACACAGAGATGGTTTCTGTGTACCTAGAAATATATAACTCTTCTATGAAGTTGTTTGGGCTCCTTCTGCACACACATAAATATCTCTTCAATAAAGACCTAGTTGCTCCATCTTTCATTTACCTACTTCCTTTATTCCAAAAATAGCTCCCTGATATTCACTTTCAGCTGCCACCTTCTCAAAGAAACTATTTTGTTGTCCATACAGGTGGACATTCTGGTGACTGCTATAGCCAGTGCCCTACTGAGGGAATCCCTCAGTGCCCCAGACTTTCATCAGGTTAAGAATTAAGAATCTAGTCAGAGGGTACTTCCCGCCTCCAAGGAAGTATTGACTGAGAAGTGAGATAAAGGTATCCACGTCTAATAAGAACTGATCAAATACTTCAGATAAAGATTTGTATAAAAGCCTTAGTTTGTTTACGAAGCTCAGTAGGTCCAAGAACTAAGGAGATCCTACAGCACAGCTGCTTGAATTAGTCCAGTATTGGGATAATTAACTACCCTATGTGCTCTGAAGGTAAGATTTGCAAAGTCTCTTCTAGGCATTGCAGTGGTCTAAATTTAGCTGTTAAAGGTATGGTCTTATATTAGCTGATTATTATGAATCTGTCCAGATACAAACAGATGTATCCAAATAGACCCTTAAGTCCACCTCTACTTTTAAACTGTGCTGATGATTCAGTCCCTCTTCCATAAGCGCTTCCTATAAGCAAACTGTTCAGACTTTTTTTTCTGTTGCACACAATAATCATCATGAACAGATTTACATAGGAGAGAATTTCAAATTTATCGATGAGTGCTCCAAATACGCCTATCTAGAAATTAACAAAAAACCCAAACCCCCCAAAAAGCTTGCCAGTATACTGACAATATATATCTAATAGCAACCTGTGGAAAGTAAATGTTATAAGTGAAGGAAGTAAACTGTGATGCTGGTGGCTATCAACAAGCAGTTTGAATTTGTAGTTCTCTAGTAATTCTGAATATACATGAAGAGAATAGCATACTGATTAGCTGGGGAAATACAGAATCATGAGCAATTTAGCTCTTTGGTTTTTATAAGGACTGAACCAAGTGATCTCGATTACCTTCTTGATGGAGCAGTAGAAAAAGTAGGTGAATTAAGTCAGATGATTTCCAGAAAGATTTGAACACTGCAATACCTGGAAATGTAATTCAAATTGGCTCACAAAGGAAGGCAGTTTTGAGAATTGAAAATTGGCATGAAAATCATAAACAGAGTGGTATCAAGATGAAACGCTGTATCTTCGTTAAAATCCACGACTAAAACTTTTTTTTTTACTTATTTACTAATGGAAACACATTAATGAAATTTCCAGATTTCAAGCCAGGTGAAAACAAAACGGATTTAAAAGGTATTGCAAATGCAGAGAAAATAACATTATGAAAATAATCTCACAGCATTGGAGGCTAAGCAAAATGTGAGAGAACATATTTTGATATGCATTTCAAGTGGAGAGATGAAAATCAGTCCTACTGAGATAGACTTCAGGGGACCAAATATTCATGCTAACTTGTCACTAAAAAGAATCCTGTAACTCAGAAATGTTTAACTACATCTTGGAAAAGAAGGAGCATATTCCTTCTTGTATGACTTTGGTATAAGAAAAAATGGAATTAAGTTTTCCTATAATAAAACGAATCCATGGAAAACAGACATATCTCATTAACTGGAGCTTGAAAGACTCAAAGAGGAAAGTTTAATATAAAGTATAGATTAGTTCACATATTACTAGACTGACAGCATCCACAAATATTTTGAGATCATAGACAAAAAGTAGAACAGTTATTCTGTATGAGACTCTCATATTAATAGCCTGAAATTAAACATGGAAAAATTGAGGCTGACTATCAGGAAAGCTTCCTGGCAGTGAAACAAACTGGGCTCCCAAGGGAAACAATGGAATCTACATAGCTTTAATCTTTTGAAACTAGACTAGACAATAACACTCAGTGTAGTTTAGGGAATATTTTTGCATTGACAGAAGATATGGCTGCATAACTTGATACTAGTAGGTCATTGCCATCTCTGGTTTCCATAATTCTGCAAAGAAATATATAAAACTCCCAGTGGCACAGTGAAGAAAGTTAGCTGTCTCTATTTTCACAAATGTTAGCAAAAATTGCAGCTGTTCCCTCACAAAAGACCTGTCTTTAAAAAACAAGTTTTGGTTATTCAAAAAAAATTCACAAAAAAAATCAATACATAGAGTAGAGCCTGAGTTCGTTTCTTGTGTGCTATAGCTTGCTCATGTATTAAGATAGAATAAAAATACATTATTTTAGGTGAACTGGGCTAGCCTATGTTCTGCTGATTTGATGTACTAGCTTCTAAGCTAACTATGCTGTCAAGTAATACTGTTATATTTTGTGAATTTAAGTTGTTGTCATGGTGACCATAGTTGGTCTATAGGTGCCTTTTTCTCATTTCAAATCTAAAGAGATATTTTTAATAAAGGCAATGGGAAAATATTTTTAGTTTAAAGTTTAACCATCCTGTTAAATATTTCCTCTTAATAATATGCCAAAACTTTTTAAACCCTCTTGATACTCATTCCTTTCTGCACACATTGTTTTCTTTACAAACAGAATATTTTATGTTTAGTGCCAGTTACTGTTCTTGCTTAGCTTCCATATAAACCCAACTGACGTCAGTGAGAATGCACAGGTGTAACTGTCAGCAGAGCAGCAACTCAGAGTTAGCTGTAGTAAATTAAGCACACTATGTACTGATATGCCATTAAATGTTGTGATTATCCCAATTCAATGTTTTAACAAGGTGCAGTTTATC
Organism: Nestor notabilis; assembly: GCF_000696875.1. NCBI lineage: Eukaryota > Metazoa > Chordata > Aves > Psittaciformes > Psittacidae > Nestor > Nestor notabilis. Next base: position 101,903 of record NW_009937725.1, read on the forward strand.
GACATTCCTTTGCAGATACTTACTCTACTGATTTAAGTCTTTAAGTTAACTGCTAAGAAACAAATTTACCTTGTGTGCCCTAAATAAGAACAAAAAAATTGCCCAGAGCAAAGGCATTCTGCCTGTTATTTATGTCACAAGGAAACAAAAGCTAATATTCATTTGCTGGCTAATCTTTGTAACATGGAAACATTTTACTTTCCAAAATTAGGTGGTTGATTCAGGGTTAGTTATAAAAACCTCCTGTTTGTTTGAGAAACAAATCTGAACTGGCAAAACATTTGAAGCAGTGTTCAGCAACTATCATGAAACAGGATTACAGAGAAAACAAATCACACGACAGGAATATTTATTCCTTAAAATAAAAGTTACTTAATAAGAAAGAGCTTTTTATTCTGAGGACAATTAGGAAGCAGAACGTTGTTGCAATACAGTAATTTTGTACCTTTTAAAACTTGTAATGAATTCTGACATACTAAGATAGTATTACTGATGGAAAAAGTAACAGTGAGAAACTGCTAATAAATCCAAGGAAAACATGATACTTATTTGTGAAACAAGAGGTTTGATGGCACTGTAGTTAAGGACGCCTTGTGGCTTTTAGAGCTTCGTTTATATTTCCAACACACTATGCAAACTTTCTTCAGCTAAAAAAAACCCATGCAGTAATGGAACCAGGGGGGAACAGGTTATATTGTGAACAACTGTTCTGTGATACAGCCATTACAGGGTTATGTCCCCTGAATGGCAAAAGAATGTGCAGTCTACCTTCCGGGTTTCTTTTGCTGTGTAAGGGACATGCACGTCTCTGCAGAAGGCAATATAAACGCAGATTGTCATTGAGGGGTGAAAGTAGAATTTAAATGGTAAAAGTCTACCATTGGCCCTAATTGCACTGCGAATTGGCATTATGTTCAGAGATATCAGCATAATTAAATACACAAGGGTAGTTAAATCACTGATGCAGAAGTGACAGATCGTATCTACAGGGACCTATCCCTGACATCAATATTTCATAGCCTTTACTATTAAAAATATGGTGTATCTATGTGAATTATTGACTATAATGGTGTATCTGGTATATCAGAGTCAACCTTCACACTGTTTTACACAGAATTGCTTTCTATCCATTCTGCCAGATTTAATTTCATGTTCCACCAAGTGAGAGTAACAGTGACTGATACTCAGTGCAGGGACCATATTCTATTCTCCCCTATCATCCACATGCTCCTTCCAGTTTCTCTAGAAGGGACCTTGTAGGGTGGTCACAGTTCAGCAACCTGAGCTGCAGAAAACAAAAGCACTCTTCACAGCCCAGGTAAATAAAAGGGAATGGAGCTTTCCCCGCTCACCCACCTAAACTGACTCACCCTTTGGCTACTGCTGTATCCTGCTGTGTCACGGAGGGGAAGGAAACATGCAGCCAGGAGGACCTCAGAGTAGTGTAGGTGTAGCGTGAAACCTTGGTCTTAAAAACACTGCAAGGTGTTACTCCAGTCGCAGTGGAACATAAAATAGGATGTTTCTTAACAAAGCTATCGCTATAACGGCATAGGCTGAGCACAGCATGACTCCTAGTTACATCGCAAATAAGAAGCTCACTCAGCACCCTACCAGTTACCGTATGTGTGTACAATGAAGGTCCTATGGCTGCTGGGACGAAATAAGTGTTTTCTTTTGGGCAATTATGTACCTTTTAAATTCATACAACAGTATGAATCAACATACTAAAAAGCCAAAGGGGTGGCTTCTGGCTTATGGGCCACATAGTTTGATATCTAATCATCTTCATCTTCGCCCGTTCCAGTGACATTGGATATACCCTCATGAGTCTGTTTACTTCCAGCAACAGGTCTAAATTACTGTGCTTTTTGTTCAGCTTTTCTTTACACGAGAACTCAGAGAGAACACACCAACATGTTTAGATACAGTCAGAAGCCGTATCTTGAAAAGAAAACCAACTCTCTGAAAAGGCCTTTGCACAAGGTCATACCTAACGTCAGAATGAGAAAACATTGCATTAGCTGAGTAATCTTTGTGATCTCAGTAGAGGAAAACCTTGCCAGTGAATGTTTTCAATCCTGTTCTTGACATATTTCTTTTCAGTACCTATATTTATAGAAAGATCATTTAACTAAACATTAGAGCCTTGAGATGTGCTCACATGCAGGATTGCCTCTGTGCACACTGTCACTTAGACTACTTATTAAACTACTTCTGTCTGGAAAAAAAGGCAACACTGAGAAATATAGTAGACTCACAAAGTTGTGGGAAAAGAGAAGTTGGCAAATAGCTAAACTATACGGAAGAAAATCAATATTAACAGTGTGTTCAAAACATCAAGCAGAGCAACAAGGACTTTAAAGATAAACAGAAAGCTGATTAAAATCAATGCGATCAAAGGGACATTTTCAGTGAAGAAGTTAATATGAAACATGTAAGAAACAGCAGAAGTAGCTTGTATTACTGATTTTTCCATAACAAGTTTATTTTAGTATATGCATTATCCTAACCAAGTGGCATGAAGAGCAGGTGTTTTGAAGTGTCAGTAAATCTGCAAGTAAATCTACTTCTCTATCCATTTTGTACCTTTTTCCTCTGTCCTGGGAAAATTTCAAAACTGCTGACAGGCCCAGCATGGAAAATCATTACTTAATACAGGTTCCCATGAAACTAATTTCTTACCTGTGCATGCACTAATGATCACACAGAGTTCTTGCCCACATTATTTCTTTGAAGAGGACTGCATAGCACTACAGACAATGTTACATGAACTATTTGCAATCTTTCACCTTTCCACAAGCAAATATTAGTTTAAGCATAAAAACAACAAAGGTAGAAGAATGTTACTCTTACGGAAATATTTTAGAATATATAGACAATACCTACCTTTCATATTGCTTATTAGAATGTTGTTCATAAAGTAGTGAGTGGTAGCCTTTATATTATTCCTAAAAGTATATCTGGGGACATCATCAATGCTTGCAGGGAAGACCTCAGTAACAAACTGACCACTGAACATGAACAGGTTGAACACAGAATAAGAAGCAAAGAATAGTTTCAGGCACTTGTTCAGGATATTCAATTTTTAGGCCACAGCCTTAACCCAGACAGATACAACTTAGAGAGAGTGGACAGCTCACACTCCTGAACTTACTTTCACTATTTTTTGAGTATTCCTTGAAGGGGACCTGAGCAATCAGCAGCTTTAAATGAAATTATAATTCTACTAAAGAGCTATTGTGAATCCACAAAATTCATGTTTTGTCCTGCTTTTTCAGAATATATTGGAATCCTAAAATACCCTAGGTACACTCAAATCCCAACAATACACCAAATACAGTGAGGAACAGCCCAGGCTTCAAAAGCTTTGTGATTTCTCTTTTAAATAGGCAGTTTCGCAGTACAAAGACATCAGTCTATCAAATCCTTTTTCTAGAATGTGGTTTATGATTACTTTCTTGGGAGGAAGGAAAATTAAATCCTTTTAACATGATCTGAACAACTGTAGGCTGATCACCAGTTCTGTTTCAGACAGAAATGAATTCCCAGATTCCGGGGCTAAATTGTCTTAAGTTCATAACCTTTTTCTATTATTAGAGTTTTTGACAAAGAAATCCAAGTTCCCCTTTTTCATCAGTCAGAAACTGCACGGAAGTAATTTTATGAATAATTTTACTCTACTTTCATATCAAGACAGCAACTAAATAATGAACAGTTGTATTATGGCAGACATATTTTATGCAGATGAGAATAGACGACTAACAGTCAAGAAAAATAACTGAGAAAAGGTTACAAAAGGAATTTTCCCATGAGCTTTTTGTTCCCTACAAGCTATAAACCTTCTCATCTGAGAAAACTCAGATGATCACATCATACCAAAAATTACCAAGTGAAGTGGGGGTAGGATAGTGAGTAACTTTGCCAAGCAATGACACTGTTTATGCACTCTTGTTCCCTTGATGATGGTACTGCGTTCTCATAGTAAAATAGATTTTAGAAGTTTTCTTTGCAGTAACTAACAAGAGAGAGAAAAGCTTTATGAACTAGTGCAGAGAGAAACAACTAAAACAAATACTAAGAGCAGAACCAAGTGTTTCACCATATTTTTTTGATTCATATGCTCCCTGAGAATTCATGATATTTTCATTGTTTAGTAGAAGTCCCTAGATAAATGTAATGTTCTTCTGTTTTTCTTTAACACTGAATTTTGTAATACCAATTCTGGCATGATCAGAGCAGATCTTGGAAATATCTGATAGCACTGTTTTATTTCTATAAATGTTGGGGGATATTTGCTTCTCCAGAAAATAAAACCAGGTAACTACCGCTTTATGAAAGCTGTGCCTGGTAGGACTTCAGGTGTAGGATATATATGGTGAAATCGTTCTCGCAAAAAATAAAGGGTTTTTCTCTTTTTTTTTTTTTCCACACAAATATAAATAAACCCCAGGATCTGTGAGGGCTTTTGATTTGCTTTACTGAGCGGATTCTTACTCAGCTTTTTATAGCAGTTGTACCTTTAATCATTTTGACAGCCTTGAATTTTTGCCCTGAGCTTCAGGTCTGCAGGAACCAGGAATCTCATAGCAAAATTGCTAACAAAAGCACTCTGGAGAGCAATGTGACTGTCTTGGAAAGGCCCCTAGCATAGCTGCTTTGTAATTTCAAACCCAGCCCAGTCAGCACAGAGGAGTTGTGAAGACAGGACAGAGTTGGACAGAATCCCCTGGGAATTGTGCTTAACAACCCTAGAAAGCTAAAACCCAGTCTATTAAAACTCAAATTTAGTAGAAGGTTATTACTATCAATTTGAGATGAACTTCATGAAGGCAGTAAAAGGTACAATGCAGATGACAAAATGACCTCTCTGTCACATTTCACGTGCCAGGGAACCCAACAACGACCAGCAAAACCATCAGGATTTCTTTTTTTTTTTTTTTTTTGAAGGATGACCTTCGAATAAGTTAAAAAAAAAAAAAATCAGCCTGGGAAAGCCAGTGTAGGTTTGGAAAGTTTATAAATGAAGGAAACAGGTCTTCATAATCAGTGTTAGGCAGCTATTGCTCAACTGCATTTTGCAATTTCCGTTACTGCTCCTATATTTGTATCTTTATTGTCTTTATTTCCCACTTGAATTTTATTATTGTCTGCATGTAAAAGTTTATTCTTCTTCTGAAATGCTCGCTCTCCCCCATCTCCTCCTGCAGCTACCTACTACAGCACATGCAAAAACTACTGCATTAGCACTGAACAGAGAACAGCCATGGTATTTGGCTCCTATTAGGGCCGCAGATGGGGCATAATTTTCATAGCAGACTATGACCTCCCATTCAAGTAATGGCATTCACAGGATATGAATTTGTTTAAAGTTAAGGTATTTTTCATTTCTCTTTAAATGTCATTTCCTCACAACTTGTTTTCCTGTGCTATTCCATATCACATTAACAGTTTGTTTCTGGGAATGCTTTCCAGCCTGTTAAATTTATATTGGGAAATATTTTGACTAGAAGACAAAGTAGTCAGCGCTGAAGTAGACTAGAGAGAGTAGCTTGTATATCCCTTAGATGACGCAAGGTTTTCTTGCCACTGTACTTTGCATAGTGTTTGATAAATATTGAAAAAGAAAAGCAACTTAATCATATCTATGGTGTATTTAAATCTCATGGATAAGAAGCAATCCAGCAAAAGATAAACTTACAATACTTTCAGTATAATGAACTATTTTTTATACATTTAGTTATTCACTAACCACATCAAATAAAAAGACACATTACACAAGGTCAGATGCTGTCAAAGATTTCCATGTTGTGACTCCAGCCTAAACAACAAAAATTTTTTGAGATGTTCTTCCCCAAAAGGGCAATAAAAAGGGAGAACAATTCAAAAGAAAAAAAAGAACCTTTGAAAAGAAAGACTATGTATGTTCCTAATGAACTCTATATGTAACTCCAGAGTGAGAATACCTATTTTAAGTATGACTTGTCATGTTCTGAATTAAAATATAGTGATAAAAAAATTTAGTTTTATCAATAATACACACATGTATATAAATTTCAAGTTCTGAAGATGTTCTAAAGGTCTCTACAGTTTCTTCATAAAGCCACTTTACCACTGTTACTTACTGCCAGGGACATAAAATTCTGTAGGATTTGCTGAGGGGTAGTCAGCATAAGCTCATTTTGGAAGGAAATGTAAAATAATTTCAATGGCTAGAAGTTCCTCACAGAAATTGCCTGTCAAATTCCTCTGCTCTTCTAAGAGTATGACTGAGGTAACCCTACAGGTCTCAGTGAATAAATGAGGGCTCAGCAAGTAAATCATTTACACCAACAGATTTACTGCTCCACATTCAATATTCCATAGGTTCATTCTTTTCACTCATGGTCAACAGGGCACCACTCTTCTACCTTGTTCATGTTCTACCATATGGCTATCCACACTTTTACCACTGAATATCTACAAATAATGTTATGCCTGTGAACATTTCTTCAACTGCATTCAGGAGATCTGTCAAGATTAAAGAAAAATTTTAAAACCCCAGAGTTCCTATGCCTCCAGGTTTCCATTTAAAAGCCTGTTGGCTCTGTTGTGTCTGCTTCCACACGTTTTGTATCTTGTATCTGATGTCAGTATTAGATCTTGAAACATTTTTCAGCATCTTGAAATTCATTGTTTTACAAACTATTTTAAGGAAACGTTTTCAAAGATCCTTAAGGAAATTTTTTTCTTTTGCATCTTTGAAAACCCTATACTAATAGGTCTCACAGCTCAGTAGAAACATTGGTACAAAATGTCTGAAATAATCCAAATATTCTAAAAGCATAAAATAAAAAAGTTAGTACATGCATTTTACCCAAAATTAGGTGCACATTTCTAAGCGTGATTTATTGATTTTTAACAACAGCTTTTGATTTTGAGTCTTGAGATTTATACTTTTTTTTTAACACTAAAAGGCAACTTTACACTCCTACATCTATACTTTTGTTGGTTTCTGCTCAGATAAGGAACACTTTAAACAGAAATCCTTAAATATCAAAATTTCATTGACAGGTTTTAAATTAAATAATATGGACCTCTGTTATAAGATCCCAGTAGCCATGCTTAATGACTGCTTTAGAGAAAAGAAAGACCATTGCAGTTTTGCCTAGCCTTAAATTATACCCTGAACATTGAACAAATTAAAAATAAAGAAAAAAAAACCCTACAAATCACTCTTTCTACATTTCACAGCATGTGTACCTAGCTAGAACTACAAAAAAATAAATCTAGATTTGCAAAGCTGCAACAACCTGGCAGACAGAGGTTTGGGACAAAATTGAGCTTTAATTATTATAAAACATTGTTTGTGTATTTGTAAAGCAGTATGTCAAACAAAATATGCACATGTTTAGCTTTGATGGTGCACACAGGGTATTTCTTGATGCAATTTGGATCTGTCTGGTCAAAGTCCAGGTTTGATAATACTGGAACACTATGGATTTCCATAAAATTGTTATGTAATTGGTAGTCCTTTTAAGAGATTTTATCACTTTGCCAGAAGCATTTCATATGGAACTGTATCATTGATCTAATACTTGGTAACTGATGTAATGGAGGATGGAGAGAGGAGATGGCTGATCTCTTCTCCCAAGTAACAGGACAAGAGGAAACGGCCTCAAGCTGTGCCAGAAGTTTAGAGTGGATATTAGGAAAAGTTTCTTCACCAAATGGGTTGTCATGTATTGGAACAGGCTTCCCAGAGAAGTGGTGGAATCACCATCCCTGGAAGCGTTCAGAAAGCACATAGATGAGGACCTTAGTGACATGGTTTAGTGGTGGACTTGTCAGTTCTGGGGTAATGGTTGGACTTGATGATCTTAAAGGTCTCTTCCAACCTAGCTGATTCTGTGATACTATGATAGTCCATAGGAACTGATACTTATTTTCCTAAGCTGCGTAGGTGCTTGATATTTTCACACCAATGGAACAAGATGGTTCCAGTCCAGAGAAAGGCCACAAAGATGGCTAAGGGACTGAAGCATCTCTCACACAAGGACAGATAAAAAGCCTACCTAAGATATTCCTGACATTGTGATCCCAATTGCCTCTTGATGATGGTGATCTGACTTCTGATAGCCTTACCATTACACTGGAATCTTTAAAGTAAATTGTAAAGCTTCATAATTTCTTCAGTGAAAAGTACAGTCCTCAAATGACTGTCTCAAATGCTGAAGAATGCCTTCACATCTTGCAATGGATGTGAGAATCTACTGAATTAGCACAAAGTGCCTTCAGTGATGTTCTGCTTACATGCAGAGCATCATTAACAAGGGACTTAAAACTCCCTCAGGCCCTAATGAAATTTCTCTGTAAAGGGGGTCTGGGAATCCTGTGTTGGAGTTCACAGAACAATTACATTTGGACTTTTGTATGTGGAAGAGATTAAAACTACTCTTGTTTTAACTTTTTGCTCACTGCTTCTACCACCAGAAAGTCCAGCAGAGGACAATTAAAGAACTGCTGACATGAAGGCCCACATTAACAGCAGTCTGCTCTCTCGGAAATTGGTGGTAAAAAATCAATGGCTTGCCAAAGTAATTTTGCCATGTCCAACAATTATGGGAAAAGCTATCCATCTAGGCACAGCTGTATGCAATACATCCAACACTGTTAGGATTTTCCTGGACTTCTTCCACATAGATGTCGAGCAACTTTTCTCATAAGATTTTGGAAGGATTTGTAATCATCTGGGATAAAAGAGTATGATTAAAGGATGGCTGGCTCAGCTGGTGCTGACAAATATACTGGCATCTGTTATTCCTACTGCTGAAAATTCTTTTCCAAGGGAACCAGATCAGTAACAGACTGAGCAATAAGAGGAATAAATACATCTTTCATGGTCTTTGTGGTGAAACTTTATGGAGTTTTGAGATACCCCATGGTGACCAAAAAGAGGTAACACTTGAAGAGCTGAGGCCCAGATAGAAGGATCCCTGTTAGCAGGAAATTAAGAATGTCTGCTTCAGGGAACTACAGAGAGACAGGATCCATGTGGCTCTCTGTTGCCTTGCAAATCTGACAAGTATTGCAATAAACCTAGATCCTTTGGAGGGAACCAAGGCAGACACCAAGAAACTATGTAAAGGAGTCCAATAACACTGTGTGTAACAAATCTCTGTTGACTGTCACACAGTGTTAAAAGGCTGGATAAGAAATTGAATTGTAACTACTCATTGATAAGCATGTATTTGTTTTTAATTAAAAAATAATTTTAATTGTGATTTTGATTACTAAAATCTGACTAAAAGTTTCACATAATAGAAATGATAGAAGATTTCATAAAGTACTGAGGACAATCAATGCAGTTTAATCTACACCTGGTCATTACCATTTGCAATTGTTCAAATCAGATCTACGCTCTATCTGATTTATGGAAGGGGTCTCTGATAGCTACGGAAGTGTCCTAATTGTCATGCCATGATATAATCACAAAGTAGATCTTCAGTCACTCCTTTGCTAAGTATTAAAACAGTCACTGAGCTAAGTTTGACAATAGTTTTATAACTCAGTGATTGAGACCTTAGCATGGGAGCCATTAACCCAAATTAATTTCTATCCTAGTAGATATTTAGGTGGTAAAATATGAAAAGACACTGTAAGGCGAAGCCCAGAACACTGTTTGATCCAGTGCTCAGATACTTTTGTATCAGGTCAGGCAACTTGAACTAAGTCATATTTGTTTCATTTTGAGTGATTAAATGTCATAAATCTAACGTTGTTGTTGTTGAGCCTTAAATAAACAGATAAACATACATATACACATGTAGCCTTGCATAAATATCATGATGGATAGCAGCCAAACATGAGTTATCTGAATATTGTACTTAAAAAGAGTAAAGTACAGTTTGGACATATAACAAGGGAATCTTAAGTATATGTAGAAGTGATACACCTCTGTGTTTGGCACTGGTGAGATCAGCATTGGAACACTGCAGTCCAACCAGATTCATTATTCTAGGAAAATTTTGAAAACTGGCTATAAAACTGGAGAGAAAAGCCATGAATTTAAGGGAATGAATGTCTTACAGTAAAACTTCTGGAGTTCAATCTACATAGTAATAGCGCCAGTTTAATGAGTTCCTAGCACACAGTCTACAGTGTCCAAGGGACAAAAACTTAAAAAGAGGAGTATTTCAATCTAGCAGGTTTATAGAAGTCGATCAAACAAAGCTTAAATTAGACAATATAACACTAGAGTACTCTTAACAATGGAAATAATTAAGCATTAAAATAATTTACAAAAAGTATGGTATAATCTCTTTCACTATCATTTTACCTTTTTTTTTTCCCCTAAAAGACAGGATTTATCAAAGATGTTACTGGATGTGAAGAAGAGGTGTATTCTAAGTAACTATATGTACTGTATTATGCATGAAATCAACACAGGTAAATACAGTAATCCCTACTTGTTTGTAAAACCCATTAATGAATAAATTAAAACAAACAAGTTTTTATTTAGAAATAAATGAATATATGATCATTAAACCATTCATAATAATAATTTGCCTGCAAATTACTACATAAAAGAGGATCTGAAATAATTGATTCTTGCTCTTGGAGCAGTGAACAATCTCTACAGCCATTTTCCATTTTTGAAGTTTCCTGCATACTGTGAAACTGTAATATTGTTTCCTTCTCCAATATACCATCTGATATTGAACTACTGCATCATGTAAATGCTAAAGATAACATTACAATAGTGTACAAACTATTTCTCGATTGGTCTTCACACAGAGCATCATCAATTGAGAGATATGTAGCATCTGTCTCAGCAGTTGGACTATAGCTTCTGTAGAGTTACATGATAGAACTGAAAATAAAAATATTAGCATTAACAAAATAAACTGAATCAACAACAGTTTTATATACTACACTTACTGAAACTTTTGACTACAAACTTTTTCTACTGGAGAGAAAAGTTTGCTATTATGTCCAGGTTGTTGACATTTTCTTTACATTGTAACTTCTTAGAATGTAAGAAACGTGATCCTTTTTATGTAAATGCGATTTGACAGGAGTCTTAATGGTTTACTTTTCATTAATAGGACTATGGAATCAAAAATAACTCTCTGTTCAGCCCAAATCAGTGTTGGGTACATTGTTTGTTTACTTTCTACTGACTGATACTGTGAAACCCTAACTGTCAAGTACAGCGTTTTCTTATGTGTAGTTTCATTGATTTCATTAGACTTACACTGACTACCCATGGCACAATTATTTGCAGGATCACATCCTTACTTAATAAAGAAACACCATCAAAGAATAATCAGGAAAAAATATGGATATAATGAAATCAATCTCTTTCAACAAACCAGTTTGAAAGTTTCTATAAATGCATACTTGGCAATCTCAGAAGACTACTACTTTACATGGAAGTTTCAAACATCTGTGCTGCAGCCTAAAAAGAGCCACATTAATGGATCTGCTCAGGATCTATACAACATTTTGGGACAGTGATGATAGCAATCTAATTCATCCAGTCACTCTTTATTCTGTGAATACTCACTATGCAAAATAAGGAGAGTTTTACATATGAAAAAAACCCCAACCTCTAATTTAAAAAAAACACTTGTAGAACAGCAGGTGTGCTTTTAAACATGAAGAATTTGTAATGTATGTAATCCGTGCTGTTTGTCTACTGTTTTGGATTTCACTTAATTTCATAAGAGAAACTAAACTGGACACTTCTCTAGAGAGTCTTCAGCATGGTTAATTAATTTTGTTTTCATTCCTGAATTTGCTCATCGCTTATTAACCAGTATAGTAGATACAAATTTGCATTTGGTTGCCCATGTTAGCTCATGCTAAGTTGGAGTCACATTCTATCTTTAAATGAGAGGTGGTAACTCATGGCTTTATCTCCCATGTGAGTAGTTATTTCAGTGCCAAGTCAAACAAATTCATTTCAACCTCCTTTGGCAATTACTTTAATTTCTTTTACTGCACTAGAACGAAAGAGAAGTTGCTGCTACTAGGCTTCCTATGGGAGCTGATTCCTAACAGCTAAGACACAGTAGCAACCATGTAGTCTTCCCAGTCTTTTCACTAGGGACCTAGTTCTACCTTTTTGCTTGTATATTAATCCTGCAGCCCTGATGCAGTTTCTCCACCTGGCAGGCAAGGTTTAACACATACTAGTTTGTAATGTATGCTGTAAGGGATGGTTAGGTGTTGCTATGATCTTGATGTCATACTAATCTGGCTCTGTAAAAGTGCCCTCATGAAGCTGGGAGACAAACTGAGCTAGCCTGCTAAATTCACCTATTGACAACAGTCAGAGAGGCAGGTCTTCCCATTGCTATCTCAGATGCTACAGAGGAGAAGAATCAGAGTGGGTGGAAAACAAAATTATGTCAACTCCACCATCTCGTCTTCAGTCTGCATCTGGTAAGTCTTGGCCCACACACTGATCTTAACACTGGGAACATCCACCCTGCTCTGAATAACCAGACTGTATTCCTGCCAAAGAAGCCTGGGTAGAAGCACCACTCGGTCTGGGAGATGTCTGCCAAGGAAGTCTCCCCATAGCTCAGGAAAGCAGCAGGGGGGCATGGTTTGAATGTGAAACTTCCTGCGACAATGGACTTCAACAATAAGATGAACACAGTGCATGGATTGAGGAAATTAGCTAGCTAGTAAAGACTGCACTTACATCAGCAGCTGCAATAAGACCAGCCATTGCCTACTTACATGTCAGACAGTGTTCTGCCTTCACTGCAAGTCCTCTATCCATCAAGATTCCAAATCTCCTATTAAGAGAAGTGATTTCTACTGGTAAGAGGATTCACACCTCACTCTTGTGCTACAAGTGCAAGATAGTGGTCAATAAACATTCTTTTGCCTGAGGTGGATCACTTTCGTGCTTGCTGCTGCTCGTCCTTGGTCACTGATGGCACTGCCAGACACAATCTCCAGATCAGTGAAGCAATAAACAGCACAGCAAACATTCTAACTCTTACTTCCAGCTGAAGCTAAAGGCCCAAAACAGATAAATGAATATCAGAAACAAGTATGTAGTCAAATGGTGTTGAATAAAAAAACTGGAAAGATACAGGGCTTTGGGGAATAAGTAGCTTTATTAAATGACTACCACAAGGACCAAATAATCAAGAAAATTTACAGAAAATTACCAAGATGGGGAAGAACAGAAATTGGCAAAAGCACACAAAGATAATGAGACAAGAGCTCTGAGATTTTTTCATTAAGTAATATGTCATAAAGCATATAGATATAGGAAGGAGTTGGGAACAACTGATTGTTTCAAGAAGCAGAAATATTTACATGAGACGGATGATGGGTCATTATTTCAGTTTTATGCACAATAATAGAAATAAGTCATGACAAGAAAGTGCGAACAAATTTGCTTAAAATGATGGTGTCTTTGAAGGTCACAGTTATAGGAAAAGGAAGGAACAGAAGAAATATAGTATGAATGGGAGTGAAATCATAAAGGCTGAGGCATAAGGTGAATTAAACTAACATGGATTCACGTAGGCAAAACCTGATGAAATTCACTGTTACATACTTAAGGAAGTAGCTAAATCTTACTTTCTGTCTTTAGTTACAGCTTCACAAGCTAATAGCAAGGGTGTACTAGAGGGCTGAGGAAAGGCACATATGACCTATCTTTGGGGAGATAACAAAGAACCTGGGAAATGTGTCTGTCCATTTAACTGAGATTCACAGAAAGAAACAGATCTTATAGTTAATATATCTATTTACGAAAGCATACATGTTAAAAGAGTAATGAAATACAGCCAAAATTAATTTGCCCAGAGCAAATCATGTCAAACCTCTTTAATTTTCTTCTTTGCTAGACTAACTGGTCTGGTGTGTGAGGAGGAAGTGCTTATGTAATATATTGACTTTAATAAAGTCTTTCCTGCTGTCCTGATGAGATATTCTCATAAAGAAAGTAAGGAAATACCCTTTTGATGAAATTACCTAAGATGAGGATGTGTCTGGTAGAATAAATAATTAGCAACATTTCACTGCCAAAGAAGGAGCACATTTCAAGCTGGGCATTTTAAGATACCAGCTCAGATGTACTGCATATTCTCTTGGATAAAGAAATAAAGCTCAGTGGTAAGAGCTTGTGAAAGTCACTAAAATGGGTAAAGTTGCAAGCACGTAGAAGTTTAGGTAAATATTCCATTTTGGAGAAATGCTCCTCATTACACAAAATAATACTTAATATAGACAATTGAAAAATGTTATAGAAGGTAGATGGAGACAACTGACGAGGCAGCAGCAATGCAAAAAAAATATCTGGAAAATACATTGAGAATGGTAATACGAGTAAGAATAGATGATAACACAAAAAAGCAAGTCTTAGTGAGTGAGGAGATAAGAGTTGTGTATGCAGTAAGACACACCGTATTTCCATCAGCTAGGCCCTAAATAACTTTTTGGAATACTGTCTATTTGGAGGAACCACAGTTTGAAGAAAGTTGTAGATACAACACAGACTGAAAAGGAAAATAATAATAAACCCTAGAAATCTAAGAAATACCACCTGAAGGGCAATACTGAAAAACTGTATTAGTTTTCTCAGGCAAAGAGATGACTGAAAGCCAGAGAGGTACACATGGAAAAAGTTCTTATTAAGAAGCTGATGACAAACTATTCTTCCATACAGCAAGGATGCAAACTTTGCAAACTAGTCATGTTTTTACTGTGTATCTCATTGTAGTGCACAGATACTGAGAGAATATGCGAAGAAACTAAGTCAGGTTGTGAAAGCAGTCAGTAGCAGAATGGAGCTCAGCCTGCGCTAAGACAGAGACTTCAGGATTCCTAAGAAAACTTTTATATAGTCTGGTTTTACTTCAGGTAATAGAGTCATCAAAACTGGTTTTTACATTCCAGCGGAATGGAATGTAAAAGGTGAAACCTGGTAACACAACAGTACATTTTAATTTGGACCCTGAAGGGGCAATCATTCTGGCTAGATCAGTCTTGCTGAAAACTGTTTAAATACTATATGCATTTTTACAGGGACTTGGTAATCTGTTTTCTTCAAAAGAAAACACTGGTAATTATTTAGAAACAACATCCTAGTCATTCAGGTACAATACTACTTTAATTTTAATTTTTATGAAGCATGTTATAGCACTGAATCCTTTCTTCAGCATTAAGGAAGCTATTAATTTGCTTCACAACTATTTTTAAACAGTTGTCCATTATCAACAGAGAAGGTTATTGCGATACATTAGTTCTACACCAATGCATTTTACCTGTTTTACATAAAACAAGTGTTCCAGCCTGTGTCTATCCAAAACCACAAGAAAACACATGATTAGTTTTCAAATGACAGATTAACCGGACCTGTTATTCTGGTGCTGAAAACCAGCTTTTCTAAAGTTACTTAATTTTTGCAAGCTGAAAAAAAAACCGAACTCCATCAGGATCTGCTTCCTGAGTAGACTTTTCAGACCCCTTAAAGTTCATTAAGGCATCACACAATTTTTACGAGAAATATTACAAAGCTCACAGTTGGAATATGACTCAACAACTGATCCTGTAATGTCTCATGACATCATTAACCTTGGGAAAGTTTGCCTGAGAATACTAGAAAACAGCACACCATCAGCATCCTAAACAGACCATCAGGCCCACATTAAATATTTAGTATATTTCACCAGTGTCACTATCTGTAGTCTACCTACAGATAACATAGAGTAATTAACACAATTCATGTTTTAGTGTATTAATGGATGAGGAAGCATGTAAAACTGCAAATGACCATATTCTCATTAATTTGTCAGCTCACCACCTGCTTATCTTTACATTTCCACATTACTCATTATATTCTGTTACTCATTCTCTTCCTCATTTAATTTTGTTATAACTTCTTCATTATCCATTTTTCTCTTCCTTTTTTTTTTTTTTTTTTGCTTCACATCATCTCTGTAAAGTTTCTTATCATCTTCCCTTTCTCAGTTCCACAAACCCTTATCCAACTTCTCGGTGTTCCCCTGCCACTAAAGCCACTGGCTTTTGTATTATTCTATATATTTACATATTCACTCCAATCATCATCAAGCTCAATCCTGGTGCTAACAGCCTATATTTAAAGTTCTGACTCTTCATCTGCATCTGTTGGGGTGTCTGCAGGGTCCATCTCTGGCAAAAAACCCAGATAACATCAGCCATTAAAACCGGAGCATAAGTGTAAATAGTGTGCGTGGATGGCATACACAAAACTCTCTGAAAGGATACAGTGATCTCCATTTAAAAACAGCAAGGACTGACTCCTCCACTCTTAACTGCAAACTGATCTCCATCCCCAGCATCAGCTACATAGACTCATACATTACATGCCTGGCTTTCCATCTCCTTACCTCACTGAATGCCATCCAGAGGCACCCCCCTGAGTTATTCTCTCCTTTTGATGAGATTACTAATATTTTTAGCTTTTCATGAACCTATCATCGAAGTTCACCGACAGTCTCTATAAAGCTACCACTTAGCATAAAAGGTTCTCAACCAGGACTGAGCCTACTAAATGGAAACATAGTACAAAAAATAGTAAGAGACAACATTGGATTTATTCTTATTATGGAAAAGCATAATCTTCAAGGTTAATAAATTGAGGGCAGGCTCTTTCATAATAGCACAATGATCTCTAAATAGTTATGCTCAGAAAGCAACTATTATAGTAGTTCACGATGGATATGATTTTTACAAATATTTCATCAAAAAATCATGTTTCCATGATTTGCAATTTCCTTGCTTGCTCTTTTTGTAATCATCCAACATTCCTGACTTACATTTCCTAGTATTATAGTCATAATTTCAAAACTTAAAGATGAAATAATGGAAAATATTTCTTTTTCTACATTTCCATGTATGCTTTTCGTTAAAAATAAAGATTTTGCTATGTCTCCACAACACGACATAATGCCTCATGAAGACACATAGGGAAGCTGAAAATAAGTGATGTTTGATACCAGAAGAAAATCTACATTCTTCTAGTTAGTTTTACTTTCAGCAGGTTAATTTTATACTGAGATCGCAATATATAAATGAAACCAGAGAGCTTTATTTAAGGCTATATATAAGTTTATGTATAGGAGTTAAGATATCAATTAAGGTTAAAATAACTGAACTGCTTCTATGAGTCAAGTTAATGTCCCTAGATTATCCTGAATTATGCATGAAGCTTCCAAGTCGTTTGTATTCTCGCCTGTTTCCTGCT